>NC_058521.1:195853701-195867051 GCF_904849725.1 Hordeum vulgare subsp. vulgare
TCCCAGTGACAGTAGGGGCAGCAAGGCACACATCAAGCAGTTGCCATCAAAGGTAAAAAGATGGGGGTTTTATCATTGGTTTGAGATTATCCCTCTACATCATGTCATCTTGCTTAAGGCGTTACTCTGTTCTTATGGACTTAATACACTAGATGCATGCTGGATAGCGGTCGACGTGTGGAGTAATAGTAGTAGATGCAGAAAGTATCGGTCTACTTGTTTCGGACGTGATGCCTATAGAAATAATCATTGCATAGATATCGTCACGACTCTGCACAGTTCTATCAATTGCTCGACAGTAATTTGTTCACCCACCGTCTACTTGCTTTCATGAGAGAAGCCAGTAGTAAACACTACGGCCCCCGTGTCTATTCACATCCATCGTTTACATCTCCGCTTTTACTTTGCTTTGTTACTTTGTTGCTTTCAGTTCTCACTTGGCAAACAATCTATAAGGGATTGACAACCCCTTCATAGAGTTGGGTGCAAGCTTTTGTGTTTGTGCAGGATCTTGAGATACTCTTCCGCCGGATTGATACCTTGGTTCTCAAACTGAGGGAAATACTTACCGTCGATGTGCTACATCACCCTTTCCACTTCAAGGGAACACCAAGGCAAGGCTCCAAGGCCATGGGTAAATCCTTTGCATACTTTCCTAGGAGGTCCCTTAAGGCGTAGCCGTAGCTGAAGGATTCCTGGTGCCGTCGACACAACTACTTCCTGGCGCTGTTGCAATGGATACAAACCAGAATAATCAGAAGTATTTCCAGCACCGTTGCCGAGAATCTTTTTGAGATAGCAGAAGTATTTCTGGCGCCGTTGCCGGGGATGAGGATTGCTTGCCAAGGAGATGAAGACAAGAGTAATCTCCCGTCAACACGCCTATTTCTGGCGCCATTGCCGGGGAGGAGAAATCAAGATCTATCCAAGTTGGTCTCACAAACTCTTCTCTTGCATTTACTTTTATTTCCAGTTGCCTCTCGTTTTCCTCTCCCCCAATTCACATTTGTCGTTTTCATTTTCGTTTCTCCTTTGCCTTTTTCGTTTTCCTTTTCGTTTGCCCTTTTCTCTCGCTTGCTTTCTGTTCGCTTGTGTGCCGTGTGCCTTCAATATGCTTGCATCTTCGCTTGCTGAAAATCTATTGATATGGATCCTCATCCACTAGTTAGTCTCTTTAAGAGACCCACTATTGTTGAACGAATTGCTAGTGAGTTGAGGGCAATTGACTATTTCTATGGAGTTTTGCTTGAGATGCGTGAATCTGAAAATCATGATGAAGAAATTCATGAAGTGATTCACGAGGGCTCCTTGGATGAAAAGCATGATTTCAATGATTTCACTATAAATCCTATTAGTGAAAATCATGCTAAAAATATGCAAAACTCTAAGCTTGGGGATGCTAGTTTTGCTTTGTCCACTACTTGTTGCAATAATCATGATTGGGGTGATGATATTTCTTACGATCTTGAAATTTTTTTCAAACCTCATGATGAATATGATATTTGCAACAATACTGAAAGTGGGATTGGAGAAGTCATGACTTTAGTTGACGATAATCCCACTATTTTTGAAGAGCGTCAACTTTACATGCATGTGGATCATGAAAAGAATATCCTATGGGATAGCTATATTGTTGAATTTGAATATGATCCCACATGTAATTGCTATGAGAGAGGGAAATATTGTGGTAGAAACTTTCATATTACCAATTCACCTCTCGTGATGTTGAGATTGCTCTTGTCTCTTTCTTCTTCCTTGCGTATGGCAGCGATTGGTTGTCTTGAAAATTTGTTTTCCTATAAAATGCCTATGCATAGGAAGTATGTTAGACTTAGATGTGATTTTCACATGCTTTATGATGCTCTCGTTGTGCCTCAACTCTTGTCTTTTGTGTGAGCATCATTCAATGCCTAGCTAAGGGCGTTAAACAAAAGCGCTTGTTGGGAGGCAACCCAACAAATTTATCCTTTTTCTTTCTGTTTTGTGTTTTCCACACTTTCATAATTCTGTTATGATTGTGTTTTTTGTGTTTCTTTTTGCGTTTGTGCCAACCAAAACCGTTATGACTAGTCTTGAGGATGATCATTTGGTCATGCTGGGAAAGACAGAAACTTTCTGCTCACGAAAAGAATTTTCTTTTTTTTGTGTAAGAGATTTTGAGTTGATTCTTTTTGCTTCTGATTGCTACGCAAAATCTTCACACTCTCGTAATTTTGCAGAATTTTGGAAGTAACAGAGGTATACGAAACATACAGATTGCTACAGACTGGTCTGCTGTTAACAAATTCTGTTTTTTGTTGTGTTGGTTGCTTGTTTTGATGAAACTATGGATAGTATCGGGGGGTATTAGCCATGGAAGATTGAAAGTACAGTAACCCAACATCAGCACAAGTAGAATTTAAGTTTGCTACAGTACCAAAGGAAGTGGTGGTTTGCTTTCTTGTACTAATGTTGTCACGAGTTTCTGTTTAAGTTTCGTGTTGTGAAGTTTTCAAGTTTTGGGTGAAGTTCTTATGGACAAAAAGATAAAGAGTGGCAAGAGCTCAATCTTGGGGATGCCCAAGGAACCCCAAGAGATTCAAGGATGCCATAAAAGCCTAAGCTTGGGGATGCCCCGGGAAGGCATCCCCTCTCTCGTCTTCAATCCATCGGTAACGTTACTTGAGGCTATATTTTTATTCACCACATGTTATGTGTTTTTTGCTTGGAGCGTCTTGTATCGTAGGAGTCTTTTATTTTTGTTGTGTCACAATCATCCTTGCTGCACACCTAGAGAGATACATGCACTCACCGAGATTTTGTCGAGCTTCACTTATATATTTTGGTAGACAATTCAGCTCACATGTGCTTCACTTATATCTTTTGAGCTAGATACTTTTTCTCTATGTGCTTCACTTATATCTTTTAGAGCGCAGCGGTGCATGGATTGGTAGTTGATATATGCTTTGAAAGTAGTCTCAAAAGGGATAGTTATCCAAAGGGATACAAAAACTTCCACCTTCATGTGCATTGAATAGTTAGAGAAGTTTGATTCATCTCAATAAGTTTTGAGTTGTGGTTATGGTAATATTGAAGTCATGCTAGTAAGGTGTTGTGGATCTAGAAATACTTGTGTTGAAGTTTGTGATTCCCATAGCATGCACGTACGGTGAACCGCTATGTGATGAAATCTGAGCATGATTAGTATATTGATTGTCATCCTTTGCGTGGCGGTCGGGATCGCGCGATGGTTTATACCTACCAACCCTTCCCCTAGGAGTATGCGTTGAATGCTTTGTTTCGATTACTAATAAAACTTTTGCAACAAGTATATGAGTTCTTCATGATTAATGTTGAGTCCATGGTTTAGATGCACTTTCACCTTCCACCATCACTATGTTCTTAGTGTCGTGCAACTTTCGCTGGTGCACAAAACCCACCATTAGCCTCCCTCAAAACAGCCACCATACCTACCTACTATGGCTTTTTCAAAGTCATTCCGAGATATATTGACATGCAAATACCGCCATGATATGTGCCGCCACGTCTAAATTTCCTTTGCACGATCGTAAGATAGCTAGCATGATGTTTCCATTGATGTCTATGCCATGCTAGATCATTGCCACGGTACACTACCGAAGGCATTCCATATAGAGTCATAATTGCTCTATGTTTTGAGTTGAAAGTGTGATGATCATCTTTATTGGAGCATTGTCCCATGTGAGGAAATAAAAGAGGCCAAACAAACCCATAAAAAAGAGGCCAAAGAGCCCACCAAAATAAAATAAAATAAAAATAAAAAATGAGAGAAAAAGAGAGAAGGGACAATGCTACCACTTTTTCCACACTTGTGCATATTGAGCACCATGATCTTCATGATTCAGAGTCTCTCGTTTTGTCACCACCATATAGCTAGTGGGAAATTCTCATTATATAACTTGGCTTGTATATTCCAATGATAGACTTCCTCAAAATTGCCTTAGGTCTTCGTGAGCAAGCAAGTTGGATGCACACCCACTAGTTTTCTTTAAGAGCTTTCACATACTTGTAGCTCTAGTGCATCATTTGTATGGCAATCCCTACTCATTCACATTGATATCTATTGATGAGCATCTCCACAGCTCATTGATATTCCTAGTAAATGTGACTATCTTCTCCTTTTTTGTCTTGCAACCTCCACCACATTCCACACCATCTATAGTGCTATAACCATGGCTCACACTCATGTATTGCGTGAGAGTTGAAAATGTTTGAGAAAGTAAAGGTGTGAAAAAATTACTTGGCCAATACCGGGTTGTGCATGATTTAAATTCATTGTGCAATGATGATAGAGCATAGCCAGACTATATGCTTTTGTAGGGATAACTTTCTTTTGGCCTTGTTATTTTGAAAGTTCGTTATTACTTTGCTAGTTTGCTTGAATTTTTATTATTTCCACGTTAATAGCAAACTATTGTTTTGAATCTAATGGATCTGAACATTCACGTCACATAAGAGGAACTACAAAGGACACCTATGCTAGGTAGCATGAAAGCATCAAAAATTCATTCTTATCACTTCCCTACTCGAGGACGAGCAGGAGTTAAGCTTGGGGATGCTTGATACGTCTCAAACGTATCTATAATTTTGATGGTTTCACGTTGTTATATTGCCTTCTTTGTATGTTTTATGTATCTTTTTCTATCTTTTTAGGACTAACTTATTAATTCAGTGCCAGTTCCTGTATTTTCCGTGTTTTTGACTCTTTTCAGATCTGATTTTGGAAAGGAGTCCTAACGGAATAAAAACCCCAAAATGATTTTTTCCCGAACGAAAGAAGACCAGGGAGCCTTTGGGCCAAGCCAGGTGGGCCCGAGGGAGCCCACAAGCTCCTACCACGCCACCAGGGGGAGGCGGCAGTGGGCAAGCTTGTGTCCACCCTGGCTGCCCCCTGACCCAGATCTTGCGCCTATATATTCCCAAATATTCCGCAAAAAATCAGGGGAGCCTCGAAAATACTTTGCCGCCACCGCAAGCTTCCGTTTCCGCGAGATCTCATCTGGAGACCCTTCCAGGCACCCTGCCGAAGGAGACTTTGGAGGTGGAGGGCTTCTTCATCATCATCATCGCCCCTCCAATGACTCGTGAGTAGTTCACTTCAGACCTACAGGTCCGTAGTTAGTAGCTAGATGGCTTCTTCTCTCTCTTGGATCTTCAATACAAAGTTCTCCATGACCTTCATGGAGATCTATCTGATGTAATCTTCTTTGGCGGTGTGTTTGTCGAGATCCGATGAATTGTGGACTTGTGATCAGATTATCTATGATATATATTTGAGTCTTTGCTGATTTCTTATATGCATGATTTGATATCCTTGTAAGTCTGTCCGAGTCTTGGGTTTTGTTTGGCCAACTAGATCTATGATTCTTGCAATGGGAGAAGTGCTTGGTTTTGGGTTCTGCCATGTGGTGACCTTTCCAAGTGACAGTAGGGGCAGCAAGGCACACATCAAGCAGTTGCCATCAAGGGTAAAAAGATGGGGTTTTTATCATTGGTTTGAGATTATCCCACTATATCAGGTCATCTTGCTTAAGGCGTTACTCTGTTCTTATGGACTTAATACACTAGATGCATGCTGGATAGCGGTCGACGTGTGGAGTAATAGTAGTAGATGCAGAAAGTATCGGTCTACTTGTTTCGGACGTGATGCCTATAAAAATAATCATTGCATAGATATCGTCACGACTCTGCACAGTTCTATCAATTGCTCGACAGTAATTTGTTCACCCACTGTCTACTTGCTTTCATGAGAGAAGCCACTAGTAACACTACGGCCCCCGGGTCTATTCACATCCATCGTTTACACCTCCGCTTTTACTTTGCTTTGTTACTTTGTTGCTTTCAGTTCTCACTTGGAAAACAATCTATAAGGGATTGACAACCCCTTCGTAGAGTTGGGTGCAAGATTTTGTGTTTGTGCAGGATCTTGAGATAGTCTTCCGCCGGATTGATACCTTGGTTCTCAAACTGAGGGAAATACTTACCGTCGATGTGCTACATCACCCTTTCCGCTTCGAGGGAACACCAACGCAAGGCTCCAATGCCACGGGGGAAATCCTTTGCATACTTGCCTAGGAAGTCCCTTAAGGCGTAGCCGTAGCTGAAGGATTCCTGGTGCCGTCGACACAACTACTTCCTGGCGTCGTTGCAAGGGATACACAGCAGAACAATTAGAAGTATTTCCGGCACTGTTGTCGGGAATCTTTTTGAGATAGCAGCCGCCCCGATCTAGTTCGGGCAAGCACCAGCCCCGCTCGTCGTTGACCGAGCCGGCCCAGCAGCCCCGGCCCACCCAGGCCGCTAGCCGAGTGTCCAACTGCCTCCTGAGGCCAAGTGCGTGACTAGAAGGCCAAGTCCCACCGCTACACCACCGGGCCAGCCTGCCTCTGGTGAGCCCCTATTATCCAGCGCCCCGCACATGTTTTACTATGCTGCGCTTGCCACTGTAGGTCCAACTAATGTAGATTCGGCTCATATGATTTTTCCCAGTGGGCGAAATTAGCTAATTACGAGGGATTTCAAAAAATTGCATTGATTTTCAAACGCCCGTAGTTTTTAAACCGTGCGTTGGATTGGAAAAGTTTATATATGTAAAACATGTAGATTTTCGCGTAGAATAATATTTTTGAACTCTCATGCATATTTAAAACTGTTTAGCGTGATGTTTGAATCAGTTTGCGTGTTGACGTGATAGAAATTGTTTAGATCGTAGATATTTAACCGTAGCTCCATTGGAGATGAGCCATATATGTAAATTGACTAGAACGACGAGTAGAATCACACGAACAAATTTTGTTTTTTGTTTTAACTAACATAAAATGCGGTTAGGACAGATCTCAACAGATTACAAAGTTAACGTGTGGGATCATTTTGGAGATGCTATATGTCGTTTCCGACCCCATTTAAAATGCCTAGATAGGTAGTTTTATTTGTGCTTCACCCCTTGCCATGTTTAACAACATTTAATATTGTCGTGTAAATAAAAGGGAGTGAACTAAATAATTAAACGTGGAGTTCTGTCAATATGCAACTCGTTGCATATTGAGCTTCACTTAATATGTAGCATTTGACTGTGTGAATTGCCATGCCCTGCCTTGCATATTTGAAAGTGAACATGCATCATATTAGGGTGTGCATCATGTCGTGCATGTGCCGTGTTGAATATCGTGTGTTGATTCTTTTCTGGTTTGCTTCGTCTTGATAGAGTTCCGCAAGTGTGTCAAAATGTGAGGACCCGTTCGACTACGTCGGTTCGTCTCCTTCACGGAGTTGTTCTTCTTCCAAGAGTGATCTCAAGCAAGATGATCATTTCCCTATATACCATTACTATAAATGCCATGCTACTTGTGTCGTTTCTTTCGCTATGTATCATTGCCTACCACCTTTTAAATGTCAGCCTCTCAACATTGCCATGTAAACCTTCAATCTATTGACAACCTAGCAAACCACTGATTGGCTATGTTCTCACATGCTTACCCATGTGATAGCGTTGCTAGTTGCACGTGCAGTTGCTTCCATGTGATAACATGGGTTCCTTGTTATATGACCATATTAACACTATGTAAGTTAATGCACCTATATACTTGGTAAAAGGTGGAAGGCTCGGCATTTCTAGCCTGGTGTTTTCTTCCACCTTTGCCGCCTTAGTTTCATCTACCGGTGTCATATTCCATAATTGAGCGCTCTTAACACGATCGGGATTGTTATGGGGACTCCCTTTATAATTCGTCTTAGACTAAAACTGGTCTAGCAAGGCCCAACTTTGGTACTACATTTGCCTAATAAGCTAATAAAATTGCATAGGGACTTTCTGGACCCCGTGGATAATTAATCAACCCCCGGGCCAGTGCTCCTCCTGAGTGTTGGTCCAAACTGAGCGATGTCCAGCGCCCCCTAGTCACCCGGGTTTTCAGGCAACCCGACGTCTAGCTCATCCGGTCATGTGCTGAGAACGAGATACACAGCTCCTACTGGGACTATCGGCACGCCGGACGGTCTTGCTGGATTAGTTTTACCTTTTACGAAATATCTTGTGCACCGGGATTTCGATGATACTTTGGGTAATCTCAGAGTTGAGGTTTTCCACTAAGGATTCCGACGAGATCGCGAGTTCCGTGATCGAGGATTTCTATGTGGCTTGTGGTAATTTGTGATGGACTAGATGGAGCACCCCTGCAGGGTTAAATCTTTCGGAAAGTCATGCCCGTAGTTATGTGGAAACCTGGAACCTTTGTTTAACATCCAGTTCTAGATAACCTTAAATCAGCTTAATTTAAATATGCCAATTGTGTGTGTAATCGTGACTGTCTCTCTCGTGAGGTCCTTTCTCCGATTGAGGAGACGACGGGGTTATGTCTGACTTATGTAGGTGTTCAGGGTCATTCATTTGGTCATTATTAGTTCATGTCCGATTATGCGTAGATCATTCCCCTCTTATTCTTTTACTTGTAAGTTAGCCACCTCAAATGAATGGTTAGTCGCTTGCTGCAGCCTCACCACTTAACCATACCTCGCCCATTAAGCTTTACTAGTCTTGATACCTTTTGAAATAAGATTGTTGAGTCCGTTGTGGCTCACAATTTACTACAACACCAATTGCAGGTACATGTAAATAGTTACTTTGACGTGAGCGCGCTAGTTGTGCTATTTGGAGTTTCTTCTTCTTCTTCTATCTTGGATGGGTTCCAGGACGACAGCCTAGGATAGCAAGGATGGACGTCGTTCTTTTATCGTTTGGTTTTGCCGTAATCAGACCCTGCTCTTCTTTATGATGACTCTATATTGTTGTATTGATGTGAACTTGATGTAGCTTGTGGTGAGTGTAAGCCAACTCCCTATACTCATATTTTGAGTACATGTACTTGTAACGGTATCCATTCTTGCAAAATGACAAGATGCGCTTCTAGCCCTGTCGAGGCCCTTGCGCCAAAAATAAGGATAGGATCGCATCTTGGGCGTTACATTTGCCTTCCTGGATCTTCCTCTTCATGCATTCGATGCTCTCGTGTCCCTTCTGGGCCTCTATAATATCGTCCATCAGCATGGGCTTGGCTTCGAGGTTTGCCAGGAATCCTTGTTTGACTAGCTCCAACCCGAAGCCTTCCAGCTCCTCATATAGAATGGGGAGCCTTTCCTTGATCATGGCATTCAAAGTGCAAGCCTTTCGGCCCAAGGCGTCTGCCGCCACGTTGGCCTTACCGGGATTGTATTGAATGCTAAGGTCGTATTCTTTAATCAACTCCAACCAGCTTCA
Source organism: Hordeum vulgare subsp. vulgare (assembly GCF_904849725.1). NCBI lineage: Eukaryota > Viridiplantae > Streptophyta > Magnoliopsida > Poales > Poaceae > Hordeum > Hordeum vulgare. The sequence continues at coordinate 195,862,973 of NC_058521.1, forward strand.
CTGCCTGTCGGCGATGCTAGGTCGACAGCTATGGGGATCGACATGATACCCTTGTGATCGTAGGGCGGGAAAGACAACGTCAAGAGAAGACCTAACGATCCACATTCGGTAAGCCATTTTACCCAGGTTCGGGCCGCTTAAGCGTAAAACCCTACGTCCTGCTCGTCTGATCGTGTTAAGCGTTCTTTTGTTGTTCGTTCAGTGATGATAACCGTCTTCTTGGCCAATCTCCAAAGAGTATAACCCCATGTGAATGAGCTAAGGGCCTCCTTTTATAGGAAAAGGGGTCACCTACAATGCTTGATTGTAGGTTAACGAGATGTTACTGTGAACCTAGAGCGGCACTTATCCATCTACCGCTGTCAGGTGCATTAAATGCACGTCTCGTCCTTGTCAGCTAAGTGCTGGTGAAGACATGTGTCCAGGAGTTTCATCACCTGGATGCCCCGTTGGCGCATGCGGAATGCGTTGGAAATCTGGGGGGTGGCATTGTGGCAAGGGCGGTCGCCTTTAACTACCTTTCCACGTCATCCCGGCAAGGGTGCTTGTTGGGGCCTTGGTGCTTCGTCCCGGAAGCTTGCCGGGGGCTTCGGCTATCTTCCCGGTGAGGGAGGCTCGCCGGGGAGTTGTGCTTGGTGCGTTACATCATGTCCATTCAACGTAAGTTGCCTTGGGTGTCTTCCCGGCAAGGCGGGCTTGCCGGGGCCTTGGATATCTTGGGGGTGCGCCTTGTCTGGGCTCTGCCACGCCCTGCCGTCAGGGGCTCTTCGCGCCCGTGCACAAGTCTGGGGCACTAGAGACCCCATTCTTTAGTGCACCGACAGGAGCCCCCGGGCCTGGGCCACACACGCTTGCGGAGTGTTGTTGGGCCAGGCCCAGAGAGGTGCACGGGCCCTTGTGGCTGGATCTGCTTGGCGGTTCTCTTTCCCCACGTCGCACATCAAATGCGGGAAGTGGGATATTGTGCACGGAGTGGCCTCTCCGTCTCCTGAAATGCCCCTACCACGCGCGTGGAATGCGTAGTCATTGATGGACAGGTGGCAGACGAGGCCTTGAAAGGCGCAGTAGTGGTTGGGCCCGCTCGTGCATGCATTGGCGCATCAGGGCGGTTCTCTGTTCGCCCGTGAACTCGAGCGATTGGTCGCAGAGGGTGGTGGCTTCTGGAGTAAGGGAGGCCAGCCCTCGCACCCGTCCTATAAATTGGGAGGGTTTACGAGGGGTTTTTCTCACTCAACTCCCGTTGAATCCACCAACTCCTCGATCTTGGCCTTGGGATCTTCTTCTATCTGCTGATGGCACTTGCCCCTAACCATGGTTAAGGGACGAGGTCGGCCACCATCGGCCATGAGGGCGGCGAGGGGATCCCGTCCGGATCATGCCACAACTTCTGAGGGTGCCGCGGCGGAAAAGACGGTCCCAACGCACGTGGTAGAGGAAGGGCGAGGGGCCGAGGTCACCGCGGAGGTCAAGGCCGGGGGAGGCGGAGCGCTACTCCAACGCCTCCGCCTTCCCCGAGGCTTGCTCCTGTGGTGGCCCTCCATGTTGCTTTAGGGGGCCCCACGTGTGCTTCTCGACTGCTGCGTAGGGAGCCCGAGCGACGCCGGTTGTCCTACCTCGAGTGATAGCGACGAGGAGGACAATTGTGGCGGCGAGGTATGTGTTGGGTTAGGGCCACGGGGTGTCAAACTGGATGTCGACCTCCCGGGCCCCAACCGGACGTAGACCGCCCTACCGTGGCTGGCTCGCGGCTCGCCCCCGCCCGGCGAGTGCGGCTTGCCGGAGCTGGCGCCGGTGCCTCGTGTTTGAGGAGGAGGCACCTCCACTAGCTCTGACTTCTCCAGGTCCTCTCCTTGGGCCACCTCACTTGAGCGGGTATTGGTCCCCCGGCTCTAGGAGGAGGCGCGCCCGCCGGCTCTGATTCTTTCACCCCTTCTTGTGCCCCGCCCTCCGCACCTCGCCCGAAGGGGAGCCAGGCGACGCCCGTCGGGGGCGGTCTCGTTCTCGCTGGCTCATAGCCGGCCCTCGGGGGCCGCTCCTGACCGCGCCGCGGGTTCCGCCATTTTGTCGTTTTGAACTTCACTCCTCCACGCGGGTAGGCCCTCGTCAAAAGACAGAGTCTTTAGGTTAGTACCACCATGCTTCATAAGTGAAGCCGAATGTATCTATCCATATGAATGAAAAAGATTGTTTTTCCCTTTTTCGATTCCGTTCTTTGTATGATTTGTTCTTGCATATCTGGGAGCTTGTTGGCGACTACCAACAAGGCTCCTTGCCGCATTCGGTGCAACCATGGAAATCGCCAAGCGCAGCTTCAGACGAAGGGTGCTACGTAGTGGCTTGCCCTGTTGATCAGGTTCGGAACTGTTTGAAGGCGCTTTGTGGCCACTGAGGTCGTTTGAACGAGTTCGAAAGAAAGACAAGGTGCATCGAGGTTTGGCAAGGTTCGAGTACGTGCAAACTCTTCACGCAAAGATTGGAAACTTTTAAAGGGAAAAATCAAAGGATCTATCTGAATCTCAAACTTAAAAACATATCTGCCTGCACCATGGTTGCGAGGCGCCTGAATATTTTGTCGGGGCGTCAGAGCCCTCAGCAAGCAGGGAATTACTGAACCTGGCGGTCTCTTCTCCGGCAAGGACTTCTGTCCATGACCGTCCCTTGGAGAAAGAGCCACCAGGGTGTAACCCCTTTGCTTTTCTCTTGCTAGGCTATGCTCGCGGAGCCCCTGAGACCGTCCTTGGGAGACGAGGCGACACTCTCAGGGGAGCGACGCTTGCCGTGGAGTGCGCGTCGGTGCTCCGGGACCGTGTGGCGCATCCTCAACGACTATGCATCGCTCCGCGGAGGTGCGTCCGCCGGACCTCTATGAAGCTCCCACGCACGCCCTCGGCAGCTGCGCATCGGCCCCTGAGCGACGCATCGGCTTGACAACGCTGCCCTTGGAACCTCCACCTCCCTGCCCCGCGCGCGCATGTAGCAACGTGCTCGCGCAAGCCTTGGGAAGCCGTAGCATAAAAGGGCGCCCGCCGCGGTACCCCATTTCCGGGGGGAACGCGACATAGCGCCCAAACTTCGATGGAGTCGGTGTTGAGCTCGCTCCGATTCATGCCTCTCTCCCCCACCCCCTACCTGGCGTACCTAAGATGTCGGCGATGCTAGGTCGACACTGATGGGGATCGATGTGATAGCCTTGTGATCATAGGGAGGGGAAAGACAACGTCAAGAGCAGACCTAACAATCAACACCCGACAAGCCTTCTTACCCAGGTTCGGGCCGCTTACGCGTAAAACCCTACGTCATGCTCGTCTGATCGTGTTAAGCGTTCTTTTGTCATTCATTACAGTGATGATAACTGTCTTCTTGGTTAATGTCCAAAGAGTCTAACCCCATGTGAATGAGCTAAGGGGCTCCTTTTATAGGCAAAGGGGTCACCTAAAGTGCTCGATGGTAGGTTCACGAGATGTTACAGTGAACATAGAGCGGCGCTTATCCATCTACCGCTGTCACGTGCATTAAATGCACGTCCCGTCCTTGTCAGGTAAGTGCTGGTGAAGACATGTGTCTAGGTGTTTCAACACCTGGACACCCAGCTGGCGCATGCGGAATGCGCTGGAACTCGGGGGGATGGCATTGTGGCAAGGGCGGTCGCCTTTCAGTGCCTTGCCACGTCATCCCGACAAGGGTGCTTGCCGAGGCCTTGGTGCTTTGTCCTGGCAAGGAAGCTTGCCGGGGGCTTCGGCTGTCTTCCCGACGAGGGAGGCTCGCCGGGGTCTTGCGCTTGGTGCGTTACGTCACGTCCATTCAAGGAAATGTCCTTGGGTGTCTTCCTGGCAAGGCGGGCTTGCCGGGGCCTTGGATATCTTGGGGGTGCGCCTTGTCTGGGCTCTGCCACGCCCTGCCGTCAGGGGCTCTTCGCGTCCGTGCACAAGTGTGGGGCACTAGAGACCTCAGTCTTTAGTGCACCGACACTGCCTCATATTCAATTCCTTCTGGGTAAAAATATACTTCAGACTCTTGTGGTCGGTGTATATTTCCTATTGCTTCCCCAAAAGGTAATGCCGCCATGTCTTCAAGGAAAG
>NC_058521.1:196167151-196312151 GCF_904849725.1 Hordeum vulgare subsp. vulgare
TCCTTGACTGGCTTCGCCTTCGGATCCACTCGCAAACGATGCTCAGCCAGCTCCCTGGGTACACCCAGCATGTCAGCAGGCTTCCATGCAAAGATGTCCTAGTTCTCATGGAGGAACTGGGTGAGCTTGGCTTCCTATTTGATGTGGAGTATCATGGATATGTTAGTCGGAGCAGCATAGGGATCTGTTTGGTGGACGTGCACTGGCTTGACCTCACCTACCGACTGAAAAGCGGACTCAGAAGCAGGCTTCTTGGAACACGTTAGGTCGGCTGGGTCGGCAATCCTACGGTACTCTCCCAACTCTACTACGGCCATCTGCTGATCTGCAATCTTTGAACCTTGTTGCAAACACTCTTCACCTCTCTGCCGATTACCGGAAACAGTGATGACCCCTTTAGGCCCTGGCATCTTCATCTTTAGGTAAACGTAACATGGTTGGGCCATGAAACGCGCATAGGCAGGAGGACCTAGAATAGCATGATATGCACTCTGGAAGTCCACCACCTCAAACGTCAGCTTCTGTTTGCGGAAATTCCTGTCAGAGCCAAAAACAACATCTAGCCCAATCTGGCCGAGAGACTTGGACATCTTCCCTGAGATAACTCCATGAAAGGACATGGTGCTCTCGCTGATTCGAGACATCAGAATGCCCATCCCCTTGAGAGTTTCTGCATATAGGATATTCAACCCACTCCCTCCATCCATCAAGACTTTAGGAAGTCGAACACCCTCAACAACTGGGTCGACCACCAGAGCCTGGCGACCTGGAGTCGGAACAACAGATGGATGGTCCGACTGATCAAACATGATGGGGGTCTGCGACCACTTCAAGAATGTTGGGGTGGAAGGTACTTCCATGTTTACTTCTCTATTGATGACTTTCAGTCGACTTTTCCTCTCTACGTCAGCAAAAATCACCAGAGTTGCGTTGACTTTGGGGAAGTCATCTTTCTTTTCATCATTCTATTCGTCATGGTCTTTTCCACTCGACTGACTTTCCTTGAACTCTTGGATTAACAGTCGGCACTGCCAAGTGGTATGCTTTGACAATATCAGATTTCCATCATCATCTTTCTTCGTGTGAAATACACACGGCTGATGTGAAACATCCGACTGTATCTTGGACTTCTTGGGGGGAAACGACGCCTTGGACTTTCCCTTGAACTTTCCTGCCGCCAGAGCAGTTGCTTCTGCTGGTGTAGTGTTTTCAACTTTCAGCTTCTCCTTCCAATTGGAATTGGCGTCAGTGTTGTCAACTGCTTTACCTTTGTCTCCACGAAGGTGGTCTTCTTCTTCCCCGTTTGCATAACGGGTGGCTATTTCATTCATTTTGCTCATTGACATATCGCCTGACCGACCAAACATCAGATATTGTTCTCGATACCTGACACCTGCCTTGGAGGCGCAAACTTCTTGGTGCTCGGTAACATTCTCCACTGTGTGGTGGAGAGTGGCCCAGTGATGCATGTAATTGTGCAAGGACTCACTCAGCTTCTGTACGCAATGTTGTAACTCAGAAAGGCCGAGAGGGTGCTTGCAAGTGCCCTCGAAGTTCTTGATGAACACTCGGGCCAAACTGCCCATAATATATGCTTGAAGGTGCGAGCTGATTCAGCCATGCACGGGCCGAACCATCGAGCATCAGGGGAAAGTGCTTCATCGCAACGTTGTCGTTGCCACCGCCAATCTGTACTTCAACTCGATAATCATCCAGCCAAGTTTCGGGCTTGAAATCTCTTGTGAACTTATTGACTCCGGCCGCCAATATGAAGTTGGGGGGGGCAATATTAGCAGAGCGGATTGCCCTGTTGAAACACTCGGGACCGGAAATTGCGGTACCACTTCCACTCGGGTGATCTCTATAGAGACCATCTGTGTAGGTTGTGCTTCTGTCGATCCTTCTCTATGCAAGTACATCTCTTGCATCAAATTCGGTGTTCCGCTCGTCACCAAATGGGCGCCGGTCATCGTAGTGTCACGACACATACGAGCCGCTCCGCGGAGGAGAATGCAGTCGATGGTGGTCATCACGGTGGTAATGAGGGGGAAACTGGTTCTGACCCTCGTCTCGGTGTGGATACTCTCAGTGGCTCCCGTCTCTTCGACGCTGGGGTGAACCTGGTCTATAAACTGAACGTATTGTATCTGCTCTTTGTGAATTACTACGTAATCTATTGAGCGACTGCGATATAGCTGAGTTCTGTTGTTGTGCTACTTGAAGCAAAGCATGAATCTGCTCTAAGACTCTACCTGCCTCTTAATCTAACGGTTGAACTGAATCTGCAATCTTGGCTGCTGCTGCGACATTAAGTACCGGAGTACGATATACCTCGGTATTGTCGTGATGACCGCCCGAGAAGAGTTGTTGTGGACGTCGACTGGAAGTTGGAGTACGACAAAGACCGCGTTCAGATGATGGTTCGCTGGCCTCGTGTTCACCGTGATCGAACCCAGGTGGGCTCTTTGCGGAGCCCGCCATGAAGACATTTGCTGCCGGGTTGCAACTCTCGCAGTCGAAGGGAACGTCAGACTGATCTGACGCCAAGTGGATCGGGTCCCGAAGGGGTACAACAGGCTCGATGGTTGCGACCTGAGGGGTCGACGGAGATGACGTCTGGCGATCCATTGCGTGCTTCACCCATCCCTTGAGTCGAGAGCGACCGGATCGCTTGCGGTGACGAACAGTGGATTGAATTGCCGATAGTGGAGTCGACGGCTGCAGAAGGAGTACGCCGACAGAGCTTGCACGGAAGTGCATTGCTCTACCGACTGGGAGCGCCTCAATGTTGAGTGGCGCTTACTGAAGCCATGTCGAGTCGTCGGTGACGAAGATGAGGGCGCCGAAACGTCTCTCAACACCCATGAACGAATCGCTGCCGGAAGACATGACGAAGAGTGAAAAATGCAAACTTGCCGGAAGTCGCTTAGACGCCTGCCCCATGGTGGGCGCCAACTGTCGTGGGTATGAAACTGATAGTAGAGGTGTTGGGTACGAATGGAGAGGGGAGAGTCCTAGCTACGACAAGCTTGTACACAAGATGTATGAGTTCAAGCCCTTTTCTTCGAGGTAAGAACCCTACGTCTTAGTTCTCGAGAGCTCTTGCAGGGTGCATTGTGTAATACAGGGGCTGTGAACCCTTGTGCCAGAGGGGAGGGGTGGCTTATATAGAGTGCGCTACCCCTCATCAAGGCCTGAGCATCTAAGGGCTCGATCAATATGAGTTAAAGATATACGTTACTGATAACGTATACAAGTAATAAATGCTACTAATGACTGTTGGTTGAACGTATGTCCATTGGCCTTCATACGTGACTTCTGGTCTTCTATGTGGACTGGCATCCTTCCGAGTGGATACAGGTCGTCCAGTGGATGGAGTGTAGTCCGAGTGTTTGCGTACCGAGTGACTTTTTAGGTGCCTTGTCTATCCAGTCGGAATCTTCTGTGTGACTCTTGGCCTAATAATGAGGTACCCTTGGGTAGGACATTCATGTCAGGCCTCTGACCCTACCCTAGGTACATATCCCCATCAAGGCGTGCGTGCGAGAGGGCACTGATGCAGTTTAGACTTAAATGGAGTAGGCTGGGTTAGATTTTAATGTAGATAAGTTTGCAACATCAAACTTGGGGATAACAAAAGGTGTTCTTAGTGGGAGGATTTGGAAATAAAACCGTGTCTAGTAGTCTTAGGCATGGAAGTACTACAAGTTCTCCAATTTTAAGATCAAGGAGAGGAGTGTAACTTGCACTTGCATTTCAAGGTCAGATTGCTGCCAAAATCAAATTTGAGAAGGGCTGCTCATATTTTCCATATGAGCATGCCATATGTGTGCTTGAAATAGTGCGCTAGCTTATTAGAGATGTACTAGAAGGATGTGGGGCATTGGCTTCAACATAATTATTGAGAGAGGGGTAAAATAGGTGTTGCCATGGTAAAACGGAGAGGTAGAGAGATAGAGTCACCCTCCAATAATTGACCAGAGGCCATGGCAATGTTAGCGGAGGTAAAATAGGGTCAGGGAATAATGTGGTGGGCCCAATGAGATTAGTAGAAGGGGTCAAAGAAGCAAGTTCGATAAATGAGCAGAAGGTGTTTGATGGGTATTAGGGCTAGCAAATGGATTCCAATAGCTATGAAACTTAATAGGACCACATGATAGGTGAAAATGAGATAGGGCACCAAATTTAGGATTTGTTTGAGAAATTTTCGAATGTAGACTTGTAAAACCCAAGGAATAGGCAGAAATGACTTTCTGAAGATAAACACATGCAATTTAATTCACACAAATGCACCACTTGGTGTGGTGACATTATTTGAGTATTAGAGCATGCCCAAAATGTTTGGGATTAATTGGAGAAACTTCATAATGTAAAGTTTCCCAATTCTGGAATTCAACAAAGAAGGTTTTCAGGGGTTTTGGACAAGTTGATATATTCTCCTTGATGCACCACTTGGTGTGGATGCATTATAGGAGTATCAAAACATGTCCACAAAAATTGAGCACAATTGGAGACACATGGTAATGTAGAGTTGCTCAAATTTGGATTTGTATAGATACGGTTTGAGAATATTTAGCTGAGTCAATTCAACTTGAATTGAGATGACACTTGTAAAGATCATCACATATATCATGTATGACATGCTAGAATTTTATTGGATTTTATTGAGAATATTTCTAATGGAAATATTCCAAAATCTTGAAATAGGTAGAAAGGGTCTTGAAGGGTTTTGTCCAATATTTTGAAACTCTTATATAGGGAATATATATGTCCACTTAGTTTCTATACATTTTCTCGAGTATTTTGAAGGCAAGAAAATAATGTTTCTTTGTAAAAGAGCATTTCCGGCATCAGAAAAATTATTTAAATAAAATAGGGAAATAACTCTTGAAAATAATTTTGTGATTTTGGGAAGTGTTTTTGATAATAGGATTTAAATGAAATATCTAGGACGAAACATCTTCCCTAAATTGAGGACTTGTACTACAAATCCCAACTAAGAGGTTTTTGAAGGATTAAATTAAATAAAAGCTTTTTGGTCAAAATAATATTTCGGTAAAAATAGTTTTCGGTCCTAAACAAAAAATTTCCTACGCACATGAAGACCTATTAGGGTGATGATCATCTACGAGAGGGAGATCAGATCTACATACCCTTGTAGATTGCTAAGCGAGAAGCCTTCAGAAACGCAGTTGATATCGTGGAACGTCTTCGCGATCCAAATCGCCGCTGTCCAACGATCTGTCCCGATCTAGTACCGAACGGACGACACCTCCGCGTTCAGCACATGTATCGCTTGATGAAGATCTCCGCCTTCTTGGTCTAGAAAGAGATACGGGGAAGTAGCTGAGTTCTCTGATAGCATAACGGTGCGTCGGTGTTGGTGGTGATCTATTCTTACAGGGCTTCGCCTAAGCACCGCAGAAATCCGATCTAGAGGAAGAACTACAAAGTAGAGGAGAGGGTAGCACGTGGCTTAAATTGTGTGTATCAAAAACACTCAATACCTCTATTATATATAGGAGGGAGGGAGGGGAGGAGGCAACCTCAAACCCTCAAGGTTTGTCCGAAATTGGAGGTGGAGGAGTCCTACTCCAATCCTACTAGGAGTAGGACTCCTTCTTTCCACTTGGAAACCCTTTCCACCTTTCCCACCTTTGGGTTTTTTGCCTCTCAAACCTCATGGGACTTAGTGGGAGATTATGTCAGCCCACTAGGGGCTGGTTTGTATCCTCCCACAACCCATAAGGCTCCTCGGGGCGTGACACCCCTCCCGATGGACCCGAGTACGCTCCCGGCACTCCGGTACACTACCGATGAGCCCGAAACTTGTTCGGTGACCAAAACAGGACTTCCTATATATAAATCTTTACCTTCAAAACATTCCGGAGCTCCTCGATATGTCCGGGATCTCATCCGGGACTCTGAACAACTTTTGGTACGAACACCTATAACTCAACTATACCGAAACGTCACCGAACCTTAAGTGTGCAGACCGTGCGGGTTCGAGAACTATGCACACATGAGAGAGACACCTCTACGGTCAATAACCAATAGAGGGACCTGGATGCCCATATTGGCTCCTACATATTCTATGAAGTTCTTTATCGGTTGAACCTCTATGTCAAGGATTCATATAATCCCGTATACCATTCCCTTTGTCCTTCGGTATGTTACTTGCCCGAGATTCTATCGTCAGTATCTCCATAACTATTTCAATCTCGTTACCGGCAAGTCTGTTTACTCATTCCGTAATACAAGATCCCGTGACTAACTCTTTAGTCACATTGCTTGCAAGGATTGTATGTAATGTTGTATTACCGAGTGGGCCCTGAGATAGCTCTCCGTCACACGGAGTGACAAATCCTAGTCTTGAGCCATGCTAACTCAACAGACACCTTCAGAGATGCCCGTAGAGTACATTTATAGTCAGCTAGTAATGTTGCGACGTTTGATACACACAAGGCATTCCTCCGGTGTTAGTGAGTTACATGATCTCATGATCATAGACTGAATACTTGACATGCATAAAACAATAGCAACAAAATGACACGATCATATACTACATTTATAGTTTGGGTCCTGTCCATCACATCATTCTCCTAATGATGTGATCCCATCATTAAGTGACAACACTTGTCTATGGCTAGAAAACCTTAACCATCCTTGATCAATAGGCTAGTCAGCTAGAGACTCACTAGGGACATAGTTTTGTATATATATCCACACATGTATTTATGTTTCCATTCAATACAGTTAAAGCATGGATAATAAACGTTTATCTTGAAACGGGAAATATAATAATAACTATTTCATTATTGCCTCTAGGGCATATTTCCAACAATCTCCCACTTGCACTAGAGTCAATAATCTAGCCTCACATCTATATGTGATTTACAATGTAATGAATCTAACACCCATACAGTTCTGGTGTTGTTCATGCTTTTCTCCTCATAGAGGCTTAGTCAGCGGATCTGCAACATTCAGATCCGTGTGCACTTTGCAAATATTTATGTATTCCACCTCGATGTAATCACGGATGGCGTTGAAGCGTCGCTTTATGTGTCTGGTCCTCTTGTGAAACCGTGGTTCCTTGGCTAGAGCAATGGCACCAGTGTTGTCACAAAACAGATTGATTGGATCTAGTGCACTTGGCACCACTCCAAGATCTGACATGAACTGCTTCATCGAGACACCCTCCTTGGCCGCTTCCGAGGCAGCTATGTACTCCGCTTCGCATGTAGAATCAGCTACGACGCTTGGCTTGGAACTGCACCAGCTTACCGCACCCCCGTTAAGAACAAATACGTATCCAGTTTGCGACTTAGAGTCATCCGGATCAGTACCAAAGCTTGTATCGACGTAACCCTTTACGACGAGCTCTTCGTCACCCCATAAACTAGAAACATTTCCTTAGTCATTTTCAGGTACTTCAGAATATTCTTGACCGCCGCCTAGTGTTCCACTCCTGGATCACATTAAAACCTGCCTACCATACTTATGGCGAGGCTGACATCCGGTCTTGTGCACAACATTGCATACATGATATACCCTGTGGCTGAAGCATAGGGGACGACACTCATCTTTTCTATATCTTCTATAGTTACTGGACATTGAGTCTTACTCAACTTTATACCTTGTAACACAAGCAAGAACCCCTTCTTGGATTATTCCGTTTTGAACTTCTTCAAAACTTTAGCAAGGTATGTGCTTTGTGAAAGAGCTATTAGGCGCCTCGAACTATCTCTATAAATCTTTATGCCCAATATGTAAGAAGCTTGTCCTAGGTCTTTCATTGAAAAACTTTTATTCAAGTAATCCTTTACGCTTTCCAAAAACTCCACATTGTTTCCAATAAACAATACCACATATAATATTAGAAACACTATAGAGCTCCCACTCACTTTCTTGTAAATACAAGCTTCTCCAAAAACTTGTATAAACCCAAACGCCTTGATCACCTCATAAAAACGCTGATTCCAACTCCGAGATGCTTGCACTAGTCCATAAATGGACAGCTCGAGCTTGCACACCTTGTCAGCATTCTCTGAATCGACAAAACCTTCAGGTTGTATCATATACAACTATTCCTTCACAAACCCGTTAAGGAACTCCATTTTGACATCCATCTGCCAGATTTCACAATCGAAAAATGCAGCTATTGCTAACATGATTTGGACGGACTTAAGCATCGTCATGGGTGGGAATGTCTCATCGTAGTCAACTCCTTGAACTTGTGAAAAAGCCTTTGCCATAAGTCGAGCTTTATAAACGGTCACATTACCGTCTGCGTCCGTCTTCTTCTTAAAGATCCATTTGTTCTGAATAGCCTTGCGACCTTCAAATAATACTTGCAAAGTCCACACTTTGTTTTCTTACATAGATACTATCTCGGATTTCATGGCTTCTAACCATATGTTGGAATCTGGGCCAACCATTGCTTCTCCATAATTCACAGGCTCATTGTTGTCTAACAACATGATAGACAAGACATGATTCCCGTACCACCCGGGAGCAGTCCATGCTCTTGTTGACCTGCGAGGTCCGACAGTAACTTGATATGAAGCTTCATGATCATCAACATTAGCTTCGTCTTCAACTTGTGTTGCCTCGACAGAAATATCTTTGTGCCCCGCACCACCATCTTGTTGAAGCAGAGGTTCTGTAACCTCATCAAGTTCTATCTTCCTTCCACTCAATTATTTCGAGAGAAACTCTTTCTCAAGAAAAGCTCCGTTCTTAGCGACAAACACTTTGCCCTCGGATCTGAGATAGAAGGTATACCCAACTGTCTCTTTTGGGTAACCTATGAAGACACACTTTTCCACTTTGGGTTCCAACTTTTTAGGCTTAAGCTTTTTGACATAAGCATCGCATCCCCAAACTTTAAGAAATGACAACTTTGGCGTCTTGCCATACCATAGCTCAAATGGTGTCGTCTCAATGGATTTTGATGGTGCCCTATTTAAAGTGAATGTAGTTGTCTCTAATGCATAGCCCCAAAACAATAGTGGTAAATCGGTAAGAGACTTCATAGATCGCATCATATCTAATAAAGTACAATTACAACATTCATACACACCATTACGCTTTGTTGTTCCACGCGGTGTCAACTGTGAGACAATTCCACATTGTCTTAAGCGAGCACCAAACTCGTAACTCACATACTCTCCTCCTCGATCAGATCATAGGAACTTGATCTTCCTGCTACGATGATTTTCAACTTCACTCTGAAATTGCTTAAACTTTTCAAACGTTTCAGACTTATGCTTCAACAAGTAGATATAATCATACCTACTCAAATCGTCAGTGAAGGTGAGAAAATAAGGACATCCGTTGCGCGCCTCTATGCTCATTGGTTCACACACATCAGTATGAATGATCTCCAATAAGTCACTCGCACGCTCCATTGTTCCGGAGAACAGAGTCTTAGTCATCTTTCCCATGAGGCATGGTTCGCATGTGTCAAGTGATTCAAATTCAAGCAACTCCAAAAGTCCATCTCCATGGAGTTTCTTCATGCGCTTAACACCAATATGACCTAAGTGGCAGTGCCACAAGAAAATGGCGTTATCATTGTTAACTCTACATCTTTTGGTCTCAATGTTATGGATATGAGTGTCATCAAATCGAGTTTTAATATGAATAAACCCCTCACATTGGGTGCATGACCATAAAAGATATTACTCATATAAATAGAACAACCATTATTCTCAGACTTAAATGAGTAACCGTCTCGCAATAAACAAGATCCAGATATAATGTTCATGCTCAACGCAGGCACTAAATAACAATTATTTATGTTCATAACTAATCCCGATGGTAACTGAAGTGAGACCATGCCGATGGCGATCGCATCAACCTTGGAACCATTTCCCATGTGCATCGTCACTTCATCCTTCACCAGCCTTCGTCTATTCTTCAGTTCATGTTTCGAGTTGCAAATGTGAGCAATAGAACCGGTATCAAATACCCAGGCACTACTACGAGAGTTGGTGAGGTACACATCAATAACATGTATATCATATATACCTTGTTTGGCATTGGCCGCCTTCTTATCGGCCAGATACTTGGGGCAGTTGCGCTTCAAGTGACTAGTCCCCTTGCAATAATATCACTTAGTCTCCGGCTTAGGCCCAGCCTTGGGTTTCTTCGTCGGAGGGGCAACAACTTTGACACTCTTCTTAGAGTTACCCTTCTTGCCTTTGCCGTTCCTCTTGAAACTAGTGGTCTTATTGACCATCAACACTTGATGTTCTTTCCGGATTTCTGCCTTAGCGTCTCTCAACATCGCAAATAACTCGCCCGGTGACGTATTCATCCCTTGCATGTTATAGTTCAACACGAAGCTCTTGTAGCTAGGTGGCAGTGATTGAAGAATTCCGCGAGTGATAACTTCTTGCGGGAGAGCAATCCCTAGCTTAGCTAGATGGTTTGAGTACCCAGACATTTTGAGCACATGTTCACTGACACACGAATTCTCCTCCATTTTGCAAGCATAGAATTTATCGGAAGTCTCGTACCTCTCGATCCGGGCATTCTTCTCGAAGATAAACTTCAACTCCTGCAACATCTCATATGCTCCGTGACGTTCAAAACGTCTTTGAAGTCCTGGTTCTAAACCATACAAAACTGCACATTGAACTAGTGAGTAGTCATGCTTACGAGCTTGCCAAGCGTTCAAAACATCTTGGTCAGCTGTAGCGGGTTGCTCATCTCCTAGCGCTGCATCAAGGACATAATTACTTTTCCCAGCTTGGAGGATAAGCCTCAGATTTCGAGCCCAGTCTACGAAGTTGCTACCATCATCTTTCAGCTTAGCTTTCTCTAGGAACGTATTGAAATTCAGGGTTGCTACTACGTGAGCCATTGATCTACAACAATTTTTTTTGCAAAGATTACTAAGACATCCCTCTAGTTATTTGAGTGTCGCATGGTCCATTTTCACTAACCCAAGTACGATCATCACGTGAGTTGAGTATAGTTTCAGTGGTGAACATCTCCATGTTGATCATATCTACTATATGATTCATGATCGACCTTTCAGTCTCTTGTGTTTCGAGGCCATGTATGTACATGCTAGGCTCGTCAAGTTTAACCTAAGTATTCTGCGTGTGCAACTGTCTTGCACCCATTGTATGTGAATGTTGAGTCTATCACACCCGATCATCACGTGGTGTCTCGAAACGACGAACTATCGCAACGGTGCACAGTCGGGGAGAACACAATTTTATCTTGAAGTTTTAGTGATGGATCACCTTATAATGCTACCGTCGTTATAAGCAAAATAAGGTGCATAAAAGGATTAACATCACATGCAAATCAGAAGTGACATGATATGGCTATGATCTTGTGCTTCTTGATCTCCATCACCAAAGCACCAGCATGATCTTCATCATCACCGGTGCCACACCGTGATCTCCATCATCATGATCTCCATCATTCTGCCGCCATTGAGGTTGTCGTGCTATCTATGATACTACTACTAAATCTACTACCTAGCAATATAGTAAACACATCTGCAAGCACAAATGTTAGTTTAAAGACAACCCTATGGCTCCTGCCGGTTGACGTAGCATCGACGTGCAAGTCAATATTTAACTATTACAACATGATCATATCATACGTCCAATATATCACATCATGTCTTTGGCCATATCACATCACATGCATACCCTGCAAAAACAAGTTAGACGTCCTCTAATTTGTTGTTGCATGTTTGACGTGGCTGCTAAGGGTATCTAGTATGATTGCATCTCACTTACACAAAGCCACAATGGTGATATGGAAATTGCTATTTAACTTTCTCCAAGGACCGCCTCGGTCATATCCGATTCAACTAAAGTTGAAGAAACAGACACCTGTCAGTCATCTTTATGCAACAAGTTGCATGTTAGTCGATGAAACCGGTCTCTCGTAAGTATACGAGTAAAGTTGGTCCCCGCCGCTTCAATCCAACAATACCGCTGAATCAAGAAAAGACTAAGGAGGGCAGAAAGTTGAACATCAACACCCACAAACTCTTTTGTGTTCTACTCGAAGTATCATCTACGCATGAACCTAGCTCATGACGCCAGTGTTGGGGAATGTTGCATGGGAAACAAAAAATTTCCTACGGACACGAAGACCTATCGAGGTGATGATCATGTACGAGAGGGAGATCGGATCTACATACCCTCGTAGATCACTAAGCGGGAAGCTTTAAGAAACACGGTTGATGTAATGGAACGTCTTCGCAATCCAAATCTTCGCCGTCCCACGATCCGTCCCGATCTAGTACCGAACGGACGACACCTCCGAGTTCAGCACACGTACAACTCGATGACGATCTCCTCCTTCTTGATCCAGCAAGAGAGACGGGGAACTAG
The DNA here is from genome assembly GCF_904849725.1 of Hordeum vulgare subsp. vulgare. Lineage (NCBI taxonomy): Eukaryota > Viridiplantae > Streptophyta > Magnoliopsida > Poales > Poaceae > Hordeum > Hordeum vulgare. The sequence goes on from NC_058521.1 coordinate 196,179,520, forward strand.
ATGAGTTCTCCGGCAGAGCGACGACGCGCCGGTAATGGTGGTGATCTATTCCTGCAGGGATTTGTCTAAGCACCGCAGAAATCCAATCTAGAGGAAGAACTACAAACTAGAGGAGAGGGTAGCACGTGGCTGAAATTGTGTGTCTCAAAAACCCTCAATACCTCTAGTATATATAGGAGGAAGGGAGGGGAGGAGGAAGCCGCAGACCCTCAAGGTTTGACCGAAATTGGAGGTGGAGGAGTCCCACTCCAATCCTACTAGGAGTAGGATTCCCTCTTTCCACTTGGAAATCCTTTCCACCTTTTCCACCTTTGGGTTTTTTGCCTCTCAAACCTCATCAACCTTAGTGGGAGCTTATGTCAGCCCACTAGGGGCTTGTTTGTATCCTCCCACAGCCCATAAGGCCCCTCGTGGCGTGATACCCCTCCCGATGGTCCTCGGTACCCTCTTGGCACTCCCGGTACACCGCTGATGAGCCTGAAACTTTTCCAGTGACCAAAACAGGACTTCCTATATATCAATCTTTACCTCCGGAGCATTCCGGAGGTCCTCGTGACGTCCAGCATCTCATCCGGGACTCCAAACAACTTTCGATTACCAACACCTATAACTCAACTATACGGAAATGTCACCGAACCTTAAGTGTCCAGACCCTGCGGGTTTGAGAACTATGCAAACATGACCGAGACACCTCTACATTCAATAGCCAATAGCGGGACCTGGATGCCCATGTTGGCTCCTACATATTCTACGGAGATCTTTATCGATTGAACCTCTATGTCAAGGATTCATATAATCCCGTATACCATTCCCTTTGTCCTTCGGTATGCTACTTGCCCGAGATTCGATCGTCGGTATATCCATACCTATTTCAATATCGTTACGGGAAAGTGTGTTTACTCATTCTGTAATACAATATCCCGTGACTAACTCTTCAGTCACATTGCTTGCGAGGCTTGTATGTGATGTTGTATTACCGAGTGGGCCCTGAGATACCTCTCCGTCACACGGAGTGACGAATCCCAGTCTTGATCCATGCTAACTCAATGGACACCTTCGGAGATGCCTGTAGAGTAGCTTTATAGTCACCCAGTATCGTTGTGACGTTTGATAGACACAAGTCATTCCTCGGTGAGAGTGAGTTATATGATCTCATGGTCATAGGAATGAATACTTGACATGCAGAAAACAATAGCAACAAAATGACACGATCATATGCTATGTTTATAGTTTGAGTCCTGTCCATCACATCATTCTCCTAATGATGTGATCCCGTCATTAAGTGACAACACTTGTCTATGGCTAGGAAACCTTAACCATCCTTGATCAATAGGCTAGTCAACTAGAGACTCACTAGGGACATAGTTTTGTCTATATATCCACACATGTATTTATGTTTCCATTCAAGACAGTTATAGCATGTATAGTAAACGATTATCTTGAAACATGAAATATAATAATAACTATTTTAATATTGCCTCTAGGGCATATTTCCAACAATGGTATGGTCATTGCACAAGGGTTTGGGTCAAGGAGGTGAGTCTAGAGAATGGTTGGAACCTTATGATTTAAAGGACAAGCAAACAAGCAACAAGGAACAATCACATCAAGCACCACAAGCATTCAGAAAGAAAATTGGTCCTAATTTTTGAGCTATGTTAGTTTAGCCAGGAGAGTTAAGAGATAGGGTGTGACAATCGTTTTGGTGTGGGTGGAGTCACTTACCTCCTCTTCATCTTCCTCTTCCTGTCCCTCCATGTGGGAGGGAGCTAGTGTCTCTTCGGACATAGTATCCGATTGATCCTTTGATCGAAGAACCCCCAGGTTTTTCTTCTTCCCCTTCTTTTGATCCTCCCTCTCCCTCGGATCCATATACGGCTTCTCAACCAGCATGGTCGCCAGCAGAGGGGTCTTGACATCCTCGGGCAAAGGCGCTAGACAGTTAATCCGTTCAGATTTCTTCAGCCAGATCTGGACATATTAGGGAGGGACGGGGTAAGTGCCATGTTAGAAAAGGAAGGGATGAAAGTTAAACAATTCAATAAAAACATTACCGGTCCCATAGGATTGAGGAGGGAAAGGCCATCATCCTCATCCTTTTCGGGCCAAGTCTTTTGCGACTTGAACACAACCTTCCATAGTTTCTCGAGTGTGGTACGTGAAACTCTCCATAGTAGGCCAGGCGCACTGTCTTGATTCTCCGAATCATATTCCCACATCGGGATGTATCGATACTGGCAGGGGAGAAGGCCGCGATGGAGCATCACCTGTACCACGTTGGTGAGATTGATTTTCTCCATTAGATGAGAGATCCTCTTCGTAAGCTCCTTCACGTCAGCGGCCTCCCCCAATCTAGGGCATTTTCCATCCATTATGTGAGGCGCGTAGGGGGGCTAGATCTGAATACAGGAGGATCTGCCTTGCATGCGTTGTGCGGCTCGGTGACGTAGAACCACTCCTTTTGCCATGAATTGATGGTGTCGATGAATGTGCCCTTTGTCCATGGGTCCCCATTGCGCTTGTCGATCATCTCCCCTTCACTATCGGCCAACTCGTCGTTAACGACCTTGGGCTTGACATTGAGGACCTTCAGCCATAGGTCGGAGTGGGGTTGGACCCTCAAGAAGGCCTCGCAGACTGTGATGAAAGCACAAAGATTGCTGATGGAGTTCAGGGGGAGATTGTGGAAGTCTAGACCATAGTAAAACATGATCCGCCAAATGAATGGGTGAAGGGGAAAGCTTAAGCCTCTAATGAAATGAGGGACAAAAACTAATCCTTCCCCATCTTTAGGAGTGGGGATAACCTGGTGCATCTCTGGCGCATGGTGGGCTATGTTTTCTGGAAGATAGACGCATCTCTTCAGCTCCAAAATGTCCTTTACAGAGAAAGAGGAGACCTCCCACTTGCCCTTAGAACTGGCGCTGGCCATTGCCAAACTGGTGAGGGGATTCAAGAGCTCGGGAGGAGAGCTAGGGCGCTAGAGCTTTGGAAGAATGGAATGGCGATGGTGAGGAAGATCTGATGTGCATGAAGAAACTGTGGTGACAGTTTAGACCTTTTATAACTCACCAGAATGCCGAAGGCCTCGCAGTTGTACCATAAACTCTGCCACTTACCGATAAAATTGAGATTATGGGTGTGTGGGATAAACCCAAGCCATAAACCATATCCCTGGAAAAGGGGGCGTAATCTCCATGATGGGTAGTGCCAATAAAATAGTCTCGAGCCACCCGTTCAAATAAAGGGAACGGGGCCTGGCTAACTATGGCTTTTCGAATTAGGAAAGATGTCGCTCGTTGTTAAATGGTAGGCCAAGGGATAAGAACCTATATGTTTGCCTGTGTGTTTAACGGAGAAGGAGTCATCAAGAGCCAAACTATCTTTGGTTAAAGGACAAAAGAGGAACTCGCCTCGCAAGCCCAAGCACCCGTGACATCATTAATGGAGGAGTATTTCGGCAATGTAGGCTAGTTTGGGGGATATTGTGGGAGTCCGGGATTAGGGGGTCCCTGGGCTGCCTACCTATTCTGACGGGCCGGACTCTTTGGCCTGCTCGACCATTGACAGAAGTGTTGGGTTCGATATGGACTCTTCCAAAGACTTGGCATGCAATCCAAGGAGATATACTCATCACATATTCCTTATATATTGTAATCGGCTTTGTGTAAACATTGACACCCTAGCGTCTATATAAGCCAGGGGTTCATAGCTCATAGGACACATCAAGGTCATTACAATTAGGGTTTAGACCACAACATCAATCTCGCAGTAAATCAACTCTGTACTCTATACACCTCATCAATAAAAATAAGAGTAGGATATTTTGTTTTACCTCCATCAAGAGGGCCCAAACCCGGGTAAAACACGGCCCCATTGTCTCATCTCTTAATACCCATCGACCCTAGATACATAGTTCAGACCCACTGCTCAAGATCGGCCGGTTTTGACACCGACTGTAGCATAATTTGTTTGAGTATTGTCTAGAGTTTTACTAGCATACTGAATAACATTCAACTTTTTGTCTACTCTTTTCCCTAGAACGTCACCAACAACATAATCACTCACATCACATAATTTCAAAAGGTAAGTTCCAATCAGGTGGTTGAACAATAGGTGCAGTAATTAAGGCTTTATTAAGAATTTCAAAGGCTTCTGCACAATAATCCTAAAAAGTAAATGGAACTTCCTTTTGAAGAAGATTAGTTAGTGGCCTTAAAATCTTTGATAAGTCTTTTATAAAGCGTCTGTAAAAACCTCCTTTCCAAGGAACACAATCAAGCGTCTATAAGTATATTTTTATCATTAGGAACAATGGTTATACCTCCTTTCTTAGCAACACAAAGAACATGACTTACCCATCTAGTATTGACAACAGGATAAATTATACATGCCTCCAAAAGATTTGGTATTTTTTTTCTTACTGCTTGTTTCAATTTAGGATTCAAGCGGCGTTGACGATCAACAACAGGTTTAACATCCAGTTCCATATTAATCTTGTGCTGACGTAGAGTGAGACCAATGCCCTTAAGATCATCAAGAGTATATTCAATAGCAGCTTAGTGCTTCCTCAGAGTTTAAGTAATGTCTTTTCTTCATGGGCTGAAAGTTAGCACTAATAATAATAGGATATCTTTTATTTTGATCAACATAAACATATTTCAAAGTAGCATGTAATTTCTTTAATTCAAACATCGGATCTCCCTTAGTTAGGGGGGATCTCCTAACATGTCAACATGCAAATTGTGCTTAAGGATAGGTGCTTTCTTAAACAATATCTCATTTATTTCATTTCTCTCATTCATATGCATATCATTTTTATAGTCTAGCAAATTTTGTTCTAACAGATTAGTAGGAGGCACGACAATAGAAGCTACTGATCAGTAGGAGGCACGACAATAGAAGCTACTGCAAATATTTTTCTAACAAATAATATCAATTTGATGACCAATAATTTCAGCCTTCCTAGCTAATTCTTTCTCATGTGGTTGTCTACCAAACTTAGAGAAATTAAATTCATGTGACACATCACCAAAGTTTACTTTAACCTTCGCTATAACACAATTAATTTCAGTATTAACGGTATTCAAGAAAGATTTACCAAATATAATGGGACACAAATTATCTTGTGGTGAACCAAGTACTAAGAAATCAGTGGGGTACATAATTTTTCCACACAATACTCCAACATCTCTAACAACCCCAAGTGGTGTAATAGTGTATCTATTTGCAAGTTTAATAGTGACATCAATGTCTTCAATCACACAGGGTGCTATGTCATTCATAATTTCTTGATATAAAATAAAAGTTATTGCACTAACACTAGAATCCGTATCACACAAACCATGATAGCAATGATCTCCAATCTTAACAGAAACAACATGCATGCCTACAACTGGTTTATTCTTATCTAAGTCATCCCATTTGTTTCTAATAGGTTTTGCAATTCTAATAGCTTCATCACATAAGTAAATACACTGTTCATCAATATTATCAACCAATAGATTTTAACCCATATAAATATTAGGTTCTACATTTATTTGTTCAGAAGGTTTGGGCGTCATAATATTGCTTTTATTAAGCACAATTGAAGCTTTAGCATATTCCTTCATCTTAAGAGGAAAATGTGGTTTCTCAATGTAAGCAGTGGGCACAAGTGGATCAACATGGTAAATACTTATTTCATATTTAATTTTAATAGGTTCCTCTAATACTTCTTCAATAGGTGGATGAAATTTAAACCACTTATCCTTAGGGAGATCAACACGAGTAGAAAAGATTCACAGAAAGAAGCTACTATCTTAGAGTCAAGTCTATATTTAGCGCCAAACTTATGAAAAGTATCACTTTCCATAAAAGATTTAACATAATGAAATTCAATATTTATACCTGACTTATTACCTTTGTCGAATTCCCGATCTTCAGAGTTGCATTTAATTCTTTCCAGAAGATCAAATTTGAATTCAATAGTTTTATTCATGAAGGAACGAGTAGAAGAAGAATCAAGCCTCGATAAACTTATTTTCCTTGAAGTATTATTTTCCTTGAGAAAGCTAGGCATAAAAGTTTTGAAGTATTATTTTCCTTGAGAGATCATTATTTGGGCATGTGTGGATCATAAACTTAAGCCTCCCATAAGATTGAGCGACGATTTCTCCTTCACGAGGCCAAAAATTATAGATATATTTTCGATCACGATGAACGAGATGTAGAGGATAAAACTTCTGATGAAATTCCAGCTTCAGCGATTCCAGTCACATTTTCTAATATCATCCAATAGCCTATTCCAAGTCAATACTTTTCCCTCCAAAGATAAAAGGGAAAACTTTCTTCTTAAGCTTGTCCCCGGATAAACCTGCAAGCTTAAATAAACCGAAAATCTCATCTATATATATCAAGTGCAAATTAGGATGAGATGTTCCATCTCCTACATAAGGATTAGGTAGCATTTTCTTTAAGATACCAAAACATATTTCATAGTAAATATTTTCAATATGTTTAGTAAGTTGAGGGGCAAATTTTTCCACTGTTGGCTGGGGTGAAGATACCCCAAACAAGCCCTTCAAAGGGTTATCAACAATAAATTTCAGCATGTACCGAAAATGTTTCCTTACCAATTTCCACTTATCAAAGGCCCTTCACTCCCCGACAATGATGCCAAAAAAGATTTGTGATGTGGGGACCCCGACTTACGAGTCGAGATCGTCGAACGAACGTGCTTAGTGATCCCATAGATCAATGCTCACCGAACACACATAAACTGAATAACAACAGTCTTACATCCATACATACCGTTGGATACAATACATGACCATTGCGGTCAAGTCTTGCATATATAGTGCCTTGAAGGCTAGCACACCAATAGCGGAGATATTGGTCGAAAGAATGAACCCATGCCATCAGGCTTAACCGAAAGGCATTCTGACTGGAAATGTCCCAGCTCGCAGGAAATTCACCAAGTTACTCTTCACCATTTCATGTTCTCTCATACCCGGTCAGTGAAATAACCAGTGGCAAGCCAATGAGTAATTTGAATGTACTCGCAAACAACCCATGATGTGGAACAAGGTAATAAAGGAACATGAACTAGCATAAGAATGCAGCCTTTGCGGAAAGCAGGATCTCCTCGAAAATGAGCATGGTCAATTACTTGCATGGATATGCATCATAAGGTAGATGGTAATCATAAGAAAAAGCTATAGATATCCACATATCTGTTGAGGGCTGAACACCTCAGGTTCACCCTATATGCCAAGTTACCGGACTTGAAAATATCATCTCTCTCTCTCTCTCACACACACATGGTTTATGCAGAAACGACTATAGGTAGTTTAAGTAGGATTACGCAATTGTCCTTGACCGTGGGCACGGTTATTCGAATAGTTTTACACTCTGCAGAGGTTGTACACTGTACCCACGAGATCCGGGAAACTTCCGTGTCATCCACGACTCGCAGTATATAACATACCCCAGGTAAGTACCTGATCATTGCCTTTCCCCTAACGGCACTAGACAAAGACTCCACTCGATTGGTACCTAGCCCACATGATGTACATCTTACGAGCTTCAACTCTGGACCGTATCATCCATGTAGGGACCAACGGTGTACCCAAAACACGTAAAAACGGCATAGTCGACCTACATGGTACGACTCCGTCACGAGAGTAACCACATATCACTCCCGCCACTAGTAATGTGGGCTCTTTGCTAGCACCGACGAAAGTAATCAACAAAGCCCCGTCCCATAAAGGGGTATCATGGTCGCACATGTAAGGTTGGGACAGTCGACACATCATAAATCTAATCCCATTTTGGAAACCACTCACACAAAACCTTTCCGGTACACCACTCCTTTATCAAGTAGTCACCCAACTCAACACCGTCACCCTCGGGCATTAGTAGCACCCGATGGGGTTTTCATAAAACCGTTGATATGAACATTGTGTTACCATCATCATGCGTATGCTCACCCTATGCATAGCACTACTACTACTTGTCAACATTTTATCAGCGTGACCCTCATAGATGGCATGGTCATGCTCAATGCAAGTGCTCCAAAGGATCCATCGGTAACACCATGCTGGTGTGCACCGATTAATCTTAAGTATATGCATCAAAATAAAATAAGCAACATATCATGCATAAAAGATTTTCTTAGACATGGTCAAAGGGATGCTTGACTTTGCTCACCTGAATCCTCAGGTCTTCGAGGTGTTCCGGTCCAACTCCGAGTACTCCGTCTATTCCGTAAACTATCGTCGGAAAAAATCACAATAAGCCCCACAACAAGCAGAAACAAAAGTGCTATATAAATAGGAGATTTTTTTTCTTGGACCTCTCTGGTCATAAGAAAAATACCTAAAGCTTGCTCTAGGAGATTTGGACTATCAAGAATTTTTGAATGGACGAAAGGAGAAATAGATGATCCTATAAGAGGCCTACAAGAAACATTCTGCTAAAAATGAGTGGAGGCACTCATTTGACAGAGCATGATTTTAGAAACATTTAGGATGTTGTTTCACTTGATTTGGAATTGGTATGAATATTCTATGGATTTTCTAACATTGGATAAATAGGAAAAATAAGCTATTTATTTAATGCAACAGAAACATGCGAGATTAAAAATGTTGACTAATGCTTAAAAATAGTGCATGATATTTAGAAGACTCTGGAAACTGGAATCACTCCATTTGGGGTTGATTTGAACCCGCTATAATTTTTGCAAGGTCGTCTTTAAAAATATTCAAATTGGTATTTGAATCTTAACCCCACACAAGAGTCCTTTGAAAAAATGTGCAATTATGAATCATCAGATTTGGAGATATTATGAATTTGTTACGAAATTTAGAAGTTTCTGCAAAAGAAAAAGAAAAGGAGGTTATACTAGAGGGGCTTATAGTGCACACAGGGCGCAAGATAAGCACCCATGCCGGCCTAGCTGCTTGCGTGCACCGGCCAAGGGCCACAACGAAAGCACCCTCGTAGAAGCCGCTACCACATCAAAAGCCCGCCTCCACATAAACGGGAGGGGGCCCGGCTACGGCTCGCAAACGAGGGGGTCCTCCTGCGGTTCTTCTTCCTCCTCCCGCGTGGACCAGACACGGGAAGGTGAGGTGGGATAGAGCAGCGCTGGTGCCATCCCAGCACCTCCGACTCCCTCCGGCGAGTCCGCTAGGACACGCTGCTCCCATCCCGAGGCTTGGGCGCGCGCGGCGGGGGGCATAGTGGCGCTGGAGTGGAGAACCGAGGAGGTTGCCGTCGGCCACCGTCGGCCATGAACAGACGGCGGCCCAGGGCAGAACGGAGGAGATGGATGGCTTCACGGAGGTGACATGTGGTAAAGAGGGCTGCCAGGGGCGATGGGGAGCCCTGCATGGGGAAAAATTGAATGGACGCTGCTGGGGGCTTCGACCATTGCCGATGAATTCGGGCACACAAGAGAGAGGGGGCTGGTCCACCATGCTCACCGAAGAGAGGGGAATAAGGAGGGGGCAGTAGGAGCTCGAGGGAGAGGCTAAGATGAAGAGGAAGTGAAGAGGGAGCTTGGGCTCACCTCAGATCCAATGGGCACGGGGGAGCACGCGTGCTAGAGGGGGTTTGGAGGCGAGTTGTTGATGGGGAGAGACAAGGACGGTCAAGGGGGACTCTGCGGCAAGCTGAGACACGCGACCGCTACTTGACCCGAGCTAGAGGGCGAAGACATTGTGCAGAGCACCTTTACTGCATGCCAACAGGGTGGTCACCATGCCACACCGTGTCCACATCCACCATTTTGCTAGGCCAATGTGTCAAGTATGCAAGGCATGCGTGCCACGAAGCACTGGTGAAGCTCGGACCCAAGTGGAGTTGGTTTCAATTGGTGTTGACTGTTATTTAGTTTGCAACAACAAACTTAAGGCTAGCAACGAGGGATCTTACTAGAGATATAATGGGGTGAAACCATGTCTTGTAGTCTTAGGCATGGAAGGACTACAGTTCTGCAAAGTTTCAGCTCAGGGGGATGAGTTTAGCAAGCAGTTGTAGTGCAAGGCTACAATTTTTCCACAAACCAAGTTTGTGATGTGCTCCTCATTTTTCCCACATGATAATGCTATATTTTGATTTGAAATGATGCATTAGCATGCTAGAGATCCCCTGGAAGAATGTGGGGGCTTTGGCTTAAGCAGAAGTATAGCAAGAGGGTTAAAAATGGTGTTCCCAAGGTAAAAGTGAGAGATAGCTACTTGGAGTCACCCTCCAATAATTGAGTAGAGGCCATTGTCGGATTTCGAGCTCCACAAAATCCTAAGGATTCAAACTCGATGGAAACGACGAAGGACTCACTCGATGGCGAAGGTAGCACAAAACACAACAGTTTACCCAGGTTCGGGCCGCTGCGAAGCGTAAAACCCTACTCCTGCTTTTGGTGGATTGCCTCTTGCGGAGGTGGTGGATGAACTAGTACAGTGCTCTCGAGCCTCCGAAAGCCCAGTGGCTAGGTGTATTGCCCTACGGTTGGAATGAACTCCCCTCGGTCGGTCCCCCTTTCTCTAGTATCCTACCCTCTCTATTTATAGGGAGGCTCGGGTCCTCTTCCCTCATAGCTTCGGCGGGAAGGGATCCCACAACGGCCAATTATGAAGGGGAACAGGGGAACAAGCTCCCCTGTCCAAAGGTGGTCTTCACCTACAAAGTAACTACCCGCGCTGCAGGGACATGCCCGAGGATGACGTTTGCCCTACTGGCGGGCGGTGGTGGCTTCATTGCACCAGAAGGGAAACCTTTGGAAGATGCCTTTGGAACCCCTGTACGCTCCCGCCTCCTTTGCACCAAATGGGAAATTGGCCCGTCCTACCATCGACTGCTCGCCTGTCCTTTCCTAGCGTCACCCTTGACTCCTGAGGCACGGCCTTGCCTGAGAATGTACGCTGCTCCGGAGGGGTCCTGGGGAGGCCCATGCGGGTCTTGACTCTACTCCTCCTCATGAGGCTTGGCCGCTCACGAGGGCCTTACCCAGAATGGTGTCGGGCCAGTCGGTTTGTTCCGGTGAGGTGGGCCTACCCTGGGCTAGAGGCAGGCTGGTCTGGGTACCCCCATTCCCACAACACCAACGGTAGCTCCCGGTCCCACGGAGTGCTCGGGTTGGCTTCAAGGCGGAGCCTCGGGGGGCACCATGAGGCGTCGTAGGCCCTCAAATGCCTGTGGGGTAGGCCGGGGCGCGTCACGCGACTCGTGTCGGGTCCTCCTTGTCCTCTATCTCCTACCCCATTATTAGGTGCCCTGCTTGTAACTTCAGTGTCATATTGCTTTCCTTGTTCCCTACTCGCCCTTCCTCTTTGGTCTCCGACTCCAACCAGCGTCCCCCAGATCCAGCGCTGCATCGTTCCTTGCGAATTCAGCAACGGCGCCCGCCGGCAAGCTGAAGCCTGAGGGGCATGGTCTGGCCCCGGCATCTCCGCTCCTAGAATGCGCCCTCTCACGGGTCGCGGACCTCGTGCCCGTGCTTCCATGGACTGTCGGTGTTCCGGGAATGGGGGTACCCACACCTGCCTGCCTACGGCCTAGGGAGAGCCCACTTGATCAACATAGGGACGACTGAAATGGCACCACCCGGGACAAGTCCCTTGCGAGGGGCCATGTCTCACGAGGAAGAGCGACATCAAGACCCGCAGGGGGCCTCCTCAGGACCCCTCCGGAGCGGCAGATTTTTCGTGGCAAGACCGGGCCTCAGGAGTCAAGGTAACGCCAGGGAAGGACAGGCGAGCAGAAGATGGAAGGACGGGACAGTTTCCCGTTTAGTGCAAAGGAGGTGGGAGCGTACCATGGCTCGAAAGGCATCTTCTAAAGGTTTCCGTTCCGGTGCAACTAGACCACGGCCACCCACCGGCTGGACGAGCGTCATCCATGCGCCCACCTCTGCGGCGCTGGCAGCTACTTTGCAGGCGAAGACCACTTTTGACAAGGGAAGCATGTTCCCTTCTTCCCCATGGAAACTAGCCATTGTGGGACCCCTTCCCGCTGAAGCTATGAGGGAAGAGGACTCGGGCCTCCGCTATAAATAGAGAGAGTAGGATATTTGTGAGGGGGGCATTCAGACGAGATTTAGATCAAAGAGAGTTCTTTCCAACCGTAGGGAAGACACCTAGCCACTTGGCCTTCGGAGGCTCGAGAGCATTGTACTAGTTCATCCACCACCTCCACAAGAAGCAATCCACCAAAAGCAGGAGTAGGGTAATACGCTTCACAGCGCCCCGAATCTGGGTAATCTGTCATGTTTTGTGTTCCCCTCACCAATGATTGATCCCTTTGTTGTTTCCATTGAATAGCGGGATAGGTAAGGTCGAGCAGGGAGAGATCTTCATACACGGCCCTGTGTTCGAATCCTTAGGGTTTTGTGGAGCTCGAAATCTGACATTTGGCGCGCCAGGTAGGGGGCGTGTGAAGGTTTTTTCCAAGCTTCCTCCTTCCGAGGCCGCTGCACCGATGGTTGGCGACCAACCAGCTTCTCTGAGCCTCGGTGAGCTGGTCTCTGACCACCACATCACAGCGGCTGGAAGCTCGCATGCCGGCGTCGCGGGACCAGGCAGCTCATACCAGGTCGTCAACATCGTCTCCACCATGGCGGCCACCCGTGCCACCCAGGTGCCTGGTGGCTGGGCCGCGGCCCAGGCACTCTCAGTGCGCTGCATCAGCTTGGGAGACCTTAGTACACATGACGCGTTGCAGATGGAAAGAGAGATGCTCCGTCAATGACCGACACCGGGAGGCTTCAACGCATGGGAGGACCACATCATGGAGCTGATCGCCGTCGCTCAAAAGATCATCGAACCTGGTCAATCCTCAAGACCATGGACATCGGGCGCCGGGGGCTCGCACCGCGTGCTGGTCCCCGAGCCTGCAAGCTTCGGGGCCCTACCCGCTCTGGGCGGGGCCGAGAGAGATGCGCTTCGCGCTGGCCTCCACCTTCTCCAGACCCTAGCGACCGGCCCCTAGGCACAACACACCGACAACCACCAGGGACGCGAGGAGAATGTTGGGACGACCGACACAAACACTGGTGCGCATCACCGAGATCAGGTCAGCCGTCGACAACCTGGGGCGGCTAGACTGGAGCGCTCCTCTGGTGCAGCCAGTAGAGGGTGGAGGCGATGGCACGGACGAACTACGACAACGGAGACACGACAGGACACCAAGGCGGGAGTCAGCATCGGGCGGCACCGGGACAAGCCGACAGCGGCACCAGGAACAAGCGACTTCGCACGGAGGCCTTTTGCAGGAAGAATTTTGAGAAATACAATCGGGGAGACCACCCTCCGCCACCAAGGGGGGCCGCCACCGTCACACTGATGACCGGCCACGGGGGACCGGCAAGGGCCTACATGGAGCCGTATGTGCAAGAGTATGCTGCACTACATGGCCCTCCCGACGAAGAAGATCTTCAAGCGTCCCCCCGAGGCGCCTATCCTCCTCACGAGTGAGGAAAGTTTGGGGGATCCTCCTTGAGATGGGCCCAAAAGGCACGGGCAGGGAGGTGCCCTCAAGCCGCGGGGCGCGGCACCAACCACCCTCCCCGCGGAAGGACTACATATCGCCAAACCCAAGGGCCTCAGGAGGATGAGTCGAATGCCGCGATGAGACGCAAGTGGTACGGATCACCCGTGACGACCACGATGCAGGCTTGGGCGCCGGGGTCCAGGCCTCACAAGGCGCTCCTCAAGCGCAAGGGGGCTATTCGAGGTAATTTTTGGGATTTACTGCCTTTAGAAAGTGCCTGCTGACCGCAGGGACTTCAACTGCTCGGGGCATACTTCTGCATGTCGCATCCTTTACAAGTTCCATTGCATCCACTTGGCGACCTGACACACTGCTTGGCTTGCGTCCTTCGACGATCCACCTTCCTCGGTCGGGAGCACCTGCCGCTACGCATCGTCCCAACACGGGAATTAGGGAGCCCCACGGCTCCTCGGGACCACAATCGACACGATAAAAACATAGTCGCTTGAGCGTCCAAGGGGGCTCCAGAGCATGGTGCTCCAGGGGTCTTACCGGTCACAAGGCCACCTGCCGCCCTTGATATCGTCCTCGGTGATCCGGTCGTTATTAGGGTTGGCAGGGCCAGACCCCGTGGCTGAGATCGTTCATTCGGTTGGAAGCAGCAGCGGTGGGAAATGTGTGGGACCGGGTCCTGGCGATGCAGAGCCGCTTGAATGTCAAAAGGGGGGCTCCGGAGCATGGCGCTTCAGGTGCCTTACCGGTCGCAAGGCAACCAACCGCCCTTGACAACGTCCTTGATCCGACCGTTGTCAGGGGTGGCAGGGCCTGACCCCGTGGCTACATCCGTTCACTCGGTCACATGCAATGGTAGTCGGGAAATGTGCGGGACTTGATCCTAGCGACGTAGAGCCGCTCAAACGTTAGAAGGGGGATCCTGAGCATTTTGCCTCAGGAGCCTTACCGGTCGCAAGCCACCTACCGCCCTTGACAGCGTACTTGATCCGGCCGTTGTCGGGGGAGGCAGGGCCTGACCCCGTGCCTACAACTGTTCACTCGGTCGCACGCAACAGCAGTCGGGAAATCTATGGGACTGGGACCTGTCAACGTAGAGGCATAAAAACCCTTAATTGGCCTCCCAGGAAGGAGCACGCACGGCCTGCATCAACCCGTCACACCTCTGCATCGTCCTTCAATCCTTCCGGAACCTATTTCATCCCATGACACTCTCACATAATAACGATCTGAGGCTGTATATGCCCAGGGCCCCCCGAGGACGTGGAAGGGGTCCACCCCACGCCTAGTGGAAGACCTATGCTCCATGCTGGGTACAATAGAGGCCACCAATGACTCTAAAAGCTCATGCCCAAATGCCTCGGGGGTAGGGACACTCGCGAGGCCAAAGCGTTCTCGCGACCTCCCATATATACCCCCACCGTGACACTCTCATGTAATAACGAGTCGGGGCTGTCTACGCCCAGCCCCCCCCCCCCCCCGAGGACGCGGAAGGGGTCCACCCCACGCCTAGTGGAAGACCTATGCTCCGCACTGGGTATAGAATGAAGGCAATCAGCATTGCCTACCAATGACCATGCTTGCAGCCGGCAAGGTAACCCATATATTTCGCCAATGACTATGCCACCTTTAATGCCGGACGCGATGCTTGCTTGCTTTTTCTTGGATTCGAACTATCTTCCACTGAGTTGGAACTGGCTAATTTCTTAAGCTGGTTTTTTCCAGTCTTAATGCCCGACGTTTGAAAAATAAAAAGGGGGAAAAGTTTCTCTGGCATTTCTTATTTCACTCGCTTTGAAACCTCCCATCCGGAAGACGTGTTTGGAGACAACCGCTCCGCGCCACCCCAAGGAGTCAAGGAGCATCAATGCAAGGACTTGCCACCTCAGGGGCAATGTTTTTTAGTGGTCAACCCCTGCTCGGGGGTCCGGACCTTAGGCCCCCATGGGGCGATGACCAAAGGAACAAGGTGCGGAATCGCTCGGGAACCAGAAAGGGTGTCCCTGGGCGCGCCTTCGGAGCTTTACCGACTGTTGGAGCCAGGGCCTGACGATGCAGAGCGGCTTGAGTGTCAAAGGGGGCTCCTGAGCAGTGCGCCTCAGGAGCCTTACCGACGGTTTGGGCCGGGATACGAAGACTAAGAGTACCGAAAGGGTCTTCACCTCGTCCCACTTACTAAGAAGGTACTAAGCTTTGCAGCCCGGCCGCAACGACCACCAACATACAAGCCATCAACTGAGGCGCAAAAAGGAAAAAGGAGAACAACAAAGGCAATAACGGCTAAAGCGTAACGCCCGGCAGGGCTGATTTCTTGATTCACCATTGCAAGAGCACGCAAATGGGAGCTTGGGGCACTAAGGAGAGGGGTTGCTGACGTCACACATGGCGCCGGCTGGCCCAGCATCGGTACCAACCTCCTCGCTCGAGGCGGACATCTGGACGTACTATCCTACCAAGACGTCCATATGTGGGCGGACCTTGTCCCGGAGAAGACAGCTGGACTCAACAGGCGCCGGTTTGACGACGTGCTGGAGGTCGAGCTCCGGAGCAATGCGACGCGAATTGGAGAAGACAAGCATCAGGGCAAGGCCCAGAAGCTTGCGTGTTTTGGACGCGCTGTCCTCCTCCACGTGGTGGATGCCAGCCTCCAGCGCCTCCACGACCTCCTGGAATAAGACGAGGTAGCCCCCGTCGCTCCTCACGTTAGGCAGGGGCGGGGCCTTCCCCGCAAATCGGCTCCTCACGGCAGTCGTCCCGTCGGTGATGTCTGCGAATTGCAGGGCACGCTGGGACGCCATCAGCCAGGCGTATGACACCTCGTCCTTAGCGGTTTACACGATGTCTGCCGCCTCCCGGACCTGCTGCTTCGCCTTGCGGGCGGCACGGAGAGCGGCCCGGGCGCTCTCAAGCTGGGTTCGAATCCCCTCCACCTCCTCTTGGAGCTCGCTGAGCTTTGGCTTCTTGGAGGAGTGTGCACTTAAGAAGAAGGAAGACCAACCCAAGGAAAACAGATGGAGCAACAAGCAAAGGAGACACAGCGAAGGACTTACGCGTCAGCTATTGCCCAGTGGTTGCGGACACGTGTAGGCCCCAAAGGGCCTCCGCCACTGCCTCCGGGGGCGGACAATGACGTGGGAGGCGCCGCACGCTTTCCCCGACGAAAGGCCGTCTCCGGGGCGCGCCATGAAGACAAAGAGCGAAGGAAGAGAAGAATTATTCTCGTGGCAGATGGATGAAGTAGAGGAGGAGCTCGAGGTTGCGGTGCCCCCCCCCCCGATGGGGGCTGGGCAAATTTATAGGCGAGCCCTAGCCACCAACCATCACGGGAGCATGGGCATCGCATGCCCCACGAGGTCCGTGAGGTGGGCCGATGGAAGCCAATGTTTTGGACGCCTTCGAGGCTTCACCGAGAAGCCAACCCAGGCACGCCTTGGGCCTGGGGGCTACTGTTGGCATTCTGGGAACGGGGGTACCCAGACCTGCCTGCCTGTTGTCCAGGGTGAGCTCACTTCATCAACATAGGGACGACGGGAACGGCACCACCCGGGACAAGGCCCTCGCGAGGTGCCAAGCCTCCCGAGGAAGAGCGACATCAAGACCCGCAGGGGGCCTCCTAAGGACCCCTCCAGAGCGGCGGATATTTCGAGGCAAGGCCGGGCCTCAGGAGTCAAGGGTGACGCCAGGTAAGGACAGGCAAGCAAAACATGGAAGGAAGGGACAATTTCCCGTTTAGTGCAAAGAAGGTGGGAGCGTACCAGGGCCCGAAAGGCATCTTCTAAAGGTTTCCCTTCCGATGCAACAAGACCACGGCCGCCCGCCGGCTGGACGAGCGTCATCCCTGCGCCCGCCTTTGCGGCGTTGGTAGCTACTTTGCAGCCGAAGACCACTTTTGACAAGGGAAGCATGTTCCCTTGTCCCCCACCGAAACTGGCCATTGTGGGATCCCTTCCCGCTGAAGCTATGACGGAAGAGGACTCGGGCCTCTGCTGTAAATATAGAGAGTAGGATATTTGTGAGGGGGAGCATTTAGACAAGAGTCAGATCAAAGAGAGTTCATTCCAACCGTAGGGCAAGACACCTAGCCACTTGGCCTTCGGAGGCTCGAGAGCACTGTACTAGTTCATCAACCACCTCCACGAGAGGCAATCCACCAAAATCAGGGGTAGGGTTCTACGCTTCGAAGCGGCCCAAATCTGGGTAAACTGCCTTGTTTTGTGTTCCCCTCACCATCGAGTGAGCCCTTCGCCGTTTCCATCGACTATCGGGCTAGGTAAGGTCGAGCAGGGAGAGATCTGCGTACACGCCCGAGTCTTTAAATTCTTAGGGTTTTCCGGAGACCGAAATCCGACACAGGTCTCCAAGGCATCTCCCACAGGTTTCCATTCCGGTGCAACAAGACAAGGCCAACACCACCCGCCGGCAGGACGAATGTCATCCCTGGAACCGTCCCTGCTGCGTTGACAACAACTTTGCAGGCGAATACTACTTTTGGACAGGGGAAGCATGTTCCCCTGCCCCCTTTAAAATTGACCGTTGTGGGATCCCTTCCCGCCGAAACTATAAAGGAAGAGGACCAGGGCCACCACTATATATAGAGAGTAGGTTACTTCATAGAGAGGGGGTCCATTCATTCGCCCACTCGCAATACACAAAGGCTACCCAGCCTCCGGAGGCCCTCGAACACTTTACTAGTTCATCCACCAACCTCCACAAGAGGCAATCCACCAAAGCAGGAGTGGGCTATTATGCTTCTCAATGTTCTGTGTCTTCCTCACCAACGAGTGAGTTCTCTGCCACCCCTAGTGAGTATTGAAAGTGCGTTATATCGACTAGAGGGGGGTGAATAGGAGATTTTTAGAATTTCATCACTGAGGAAATTCCTTTTGAGGAAATTCCTCACTGATGACTAACTTACAGCGGAAACAGTTAAGGATCAGTTGTGCAATCATTCACAACAGCAGTATTACAGAGTGAAGATTATGAAAACAGATTACACAGCAAGCAGGCACGCACAATAGAGATGATGATTTACTCAAGTGAAGAATTTGGGGTTGAGGAAATTCAGAGAAAGTCTTCAGCAAGTTCTTCAAACAGTCACAGTGAAAGTCATCAACACATAATACAGAGAATGTAAAGAGTTGAGGAATTAGAACCCGATTCTTGGTGAAGACTGTTGTTGATGACCCAATTCCAACTGATGTGACAGTTGTACATCTGGTTTGGAGCGGCTTGGTATTTAAACGAAAGGACACCCAGTCCCGGGACACACAGTCCCTACCATATTCTCCTTGAGCTAAGGACACACAGTCCTCACTCAACACTCGTGGTAAGTCTTCAGGGCAGACTTCCAAACCCTCACAAACTCGGTCACCCGGCGATCCACAATTGACTGCTGGATTGCTCTAGACCATGACGCCTAACCGTCTGGAGGATGCACAGTCATCAAAGGTAAAAGGCTTCAGTCCCACACAGGAACAACTTCTTCAGTGATGCTCAATCACTAGGTTTGGTTTGTGGTTTCGGTGGGTGGTGTATTTCCTCACTGATGATTTTCTCTCGAAGGCTCTGAGGAATTGGGTTGCTCTTATGACAAGTGTCAGTTTCTAACGGAGCAGCCAACCAGCTAGTGGTTGTGGGGGGCGGCTATTTATAGCCTGGGAGCATCCCGACATGATTTGACATTAATGCCCTTAAATAATATGACCGTTGGAGTGGATAAGATCAGTGACTTGGCGTGGCTTATCGAAACGGTCGGGACTCTCAACTGTGAGAGTCCTCATGTCACTCATATTCCTCACTTGTGGCTTTTGATAGGATTTGGCTTGGGTTGAGCATCATGAGGAAATCCATTCCATAGTGTTACTTTGACCCCCTTTAACAGTACGGTGTTCCTATTCATCAAATGCGAAGAAAGTAAAACAGAAAGCGAAAATCTTCACGCTTCAATTTCTTCAGAACGATTTTCTTCAGGAACCACCGATCTTCTCAATATCAATATCTTCATGAGGAACATCAATTTCATCGCAAATTCTTCGCGATTCATTTCTTCAGCTTCAGACCAATTTCTTCAACTGAAGACATATATTTTTAGGGGTCGATATTCTTCAAATATCTCAAACTCCTCAATGACTTATAGATCCTGTGTACACTTAAAAACACATTAGATACTTAACCTATAAGTCTTCAAACCACCAAAATCACTAAGGGGTACTACGTGCACTTACAATCTCCCCCTTTTTGGTGGTTGATGACAATTAGGTTAAGTCTTCAACAGGGATAAAAAATATGAAGTGTAAATACTCATTTGAGGAATTTCAAAACAAGATTCACAGAGACTCCCCCTGAAGATGTGCATACCTTGAGGATTTTTCTTTTATAGCATATGCACATTGATGATTTTTATCATGGAGATCTCCCCCTGAATCTTGTAAATCATGCATACATATAACATATCATATGAAGAAAATGAAGATGCATGATGGCAAATGGTATCTGACGAATTTTAGCATGCATGCATTAAAACTTGAGGAATAAGCATGCGAAGAAAAATGTTCAAAAGCTTCAGAGTACCATCGGGCTTAAGTTACAACTCATTACATAAAAACTTCAGAAGAGCCAAGAGTTTGTAACTTAAATATAGTTCATAAGCCCAAAAATAAATCCCGTTTGAAGACTAACTCTCAAGTTTCTTCCCCTTTGTCATCAAGTGACAAAAAGGGACAAACTGAGGACTAACGCCCGTGAAGACTTCATTTCTTGGCGGTTGATGAAGATCCTTGGTGCTTCTTCGGTGTAGTCTTCTTCCTTGGGCCTGTTGCGGTGTCGAGTTGTTCCTCATCAGATTCGGCTGTGCGGAAGGACGAGAAGGAGCTGTCTTCAAGATCTGGCACTGGCATGGGCCTGAACTTCTTCTTGGGAGGCCACGACCAGTCAAAGTCCTGCTCAATGTTCAATTCTTCAAGCTCAGTCTGGGTCTAAAGATGTGCAAGGGTAGCCCAGGTGCGATCAAAAACCTCATGCAGATAGTGATGATTAAGCTTCACACAGTTCTGTGTCTCAGTGAGGGTTTTCACAATGGCACCAAACTGGCGTTTGACCCATTTGTGGTTGTGATCCACCTTCTGATGAAGACTGAGAATAAGCTCTCTGGTGTTTAGCACGCGAGGAGGAACTGGGCTTGGTGGACGAGTCTCAGTATCGTCCCATGAGGAATATGCATCTGGCTCTTTAAATTGACCATCAAGAGGCCTGCTTCCTTCATCAATTACAGACTTTCCTTTTCCCTCAATAGGCTCGAAAGTCTTCTTGTTGACCCGGATAGGAGGCATATAACCAACATGGTTCTGGAAATCTGAGTGAAAGTTGATGCCTGTCCTTGTCCTGAGGAATCTCATGATCCATGGTGCATAAATTTTGTGATCATATGGGCACATTGCATTGTCAGCCAAAGTCCTCAAGAAGAAATCATGGATATTCTTGGGGATACCATGAATGATGTTGAAGAGGATATTCTTCATGAGGCCGACGACATCTTCGTCATCATCATGGCCTTTGATTGGCGCTAGCACACTGCAGAGAATGCGGTAGACAGACCGGGGTGTGTATTTGAGCTCATGGACAAGGAATGTGGTTCTTGAGGGTTTTCCTGCAGCCAAAGGCTTCATGAGGACTTCCATCATTGCATTTGGCAGCTCACGCTCACCATAAAGCTTCACCGCCCCTTCTGAAGGAATTGGTACGGGCAGTTCTCTGAGGAGTTCAGACGCTGGAGGCTTGTAGTGAGTATTTTGGGTCATCCAGTCGAACACCCAAGTGTTGATGTCATCAGCATTGCCCGAGATGTGCAGAGTTGAATAGAACTGGAGAGTTAGCTCACTATTCCAATCTAATATGTCGGAGCACATAGGGAGCAAACCTGCATCATGTAGTACACTGAGAACTGGTTCCATGCAGGGAATCTCTTCAAGTTCAGCATGAGGAATGTGCCTGTGCTGGAATATCTTGTTGCAGCCACAGAGCAGAGAAGCATAGTAGTTTATCTGCGTCCTTGTCCAAAACTTCAGATGCCTCATTTGAGGCTTGTCATAAGGATTCTCTCCGATGAAATATGTGCGTTCCTCAAAGAAATTCTCTTTCTGAAACTTTGGCCTCTTCGAGAATGGCAGGCGCTGAACTGGATTGAGATTGTGCTGAGGAATGGGAGGGGAAACAACCATGGCAGATTCTGGGTTGAGGACAATGAATTCATTGTCAGGGGCGGGAACATTTTCTTCAGCAGTTTCCTCAGGGTGAGGAATTTGTTGCTCTGGCTGAGCATCAGGCTGAGGAATTTCTTCTTCCTTCTCAGCTTGAGGAGTTTGGTCAGCCTGTTCAGTGGGAGGAGCCTGCTCAGACTGGACATTTTCTTCAGCTTGATTTTCATCAGCTGACTTTGTGGCAGAAGCAGATTCATCAGCTGCTTCAGCTGAGGCTTCAGTAGTCTCTTTCTGAGGAATATGAGGTTGAGGACTGTCATCAATTTGTATTTCCTCATCAGTATGCTCCTCAGAGGCAGCATCCTTCATTTCCTCATCTGCCCTCGTAGTGTGGTCACCAACGACGACCATTTCAAATGAGGGTGCAACATTAAGAGGCACCGGGTCCAGTGGGGCAGATTCTTCAGTTTCCTTGAGGCATTTTGCCTCAATCTTTTGTTCTGCTGAGGAAGCTTTTCTCTTCTTCGCTTCCTTCTCAGCAGCCCTTGTCTTTTTCGCGTCTGATGCAGACGGGATTAACTTCTTCACCTTCGAAGTTTTTGGTGAAGGTGTTTTCTTAACAGGTTCTTCAGCTGGCAGTGAGGAACCAGGTGGAACATAGTCATCAGCCTGCTTTGGTGAAGCAGCTAGATCAGTAGCAGTTTCATCAGGGTTTGTAGTTTCATCAAGAGCGGTCTCAGTGATGATTTCTTCAATGGCCGGCTCATCAGCACGACGCTCTTGGTGTTGTTCCTCAGCTTGAGGAATTTCCTCCTCAACAGGAGATGCATCTTTTGGTTGTTCAACCAGGGGCTGAGGAGTTGGTGCTGGTGGGGGGTGACGTCTGTTGTAGTCATCAACAGCACTAGTGGCTAGCTTGATGAAATTGCTTTTGATGCTTGTGCGATCTGACAGTTTCTCACACTTGTCAGTCAAGACTTGTAGCTCTGCCTGGGTGGACACCAATGCTTCAGGCGTCAGCTTGAGAACATTTTTCCTGAGGAATTTCTCCTTTCTGGCCTTTGCAATCTTTGCCTGCTTGGCCTTCTGTTCCTTCCAGTTGGCTTCGTTTATGAAGGTAGCCACCATGTGGCTGACACCAGGAGGAAGTTTCAAATCATCAACGGGTGTGTTTGGGTCTTCATACCACACATTGATGAAGTCGAGGAGGTCCTTGGGGTCCATCGCGAGAGGAATAGCACTACCTGATGCTTGTGCTACCCTTTCTTGTTTGTTCTTGATGATGGCTTCCAGAGTTTCATCATCATATTCTTCACTTCCCTCTGATGCAGACGGGACTGTGATGATTTTGCTGGGGCTGGGCAGAGGTGCAGGTTCAGTTGTTGTCAAAGTCTTCAAAAGAGGTGTTGAATACTTTGTCTCCGAGCTAGTTGCAGCTGGGAGTGAGGAGCTGGAGCTGGCAGTCGTACTCTTCACGACTTTCTTCTGTACTGGCTTTGGAGGTGGAGCTGAGGACTTTGGTGTAGATGCGATTGGTGCTGAAGGTTTTGGCGCAGATGGTTTTGGAACCGAGGGTTTTGGAGCTGAGGGTTTGGTGACAGAAGTTTGTGCAAACTTTTCTTAAGGTTTTGAAGCTTTTGGCTTTGTTGGCACAGACTTTGGTTGAGGAATCTCGGAGCCTGAGGTTTCTGCTGCTGAGGAATGAGCAGCACCGGAGGCAGCAGCTGAGGATTCATGAAATTTCTTCACTGTTGTTTCTGCTTGCTTCTTGAGCTTGGCCAGATGCCTTTCTTTTTCCTCTGGGTAGTCATCAAGTGTCATAAGACTTGAGGGATGAGCTACTTGATGATCCTCAAGCGGGGCCCTTCTGCCAGGAGGCTTCAAAGCGAATTTCTTCGCATATTTTGGAGTCACAAACCTGTACTCCTTCCACTCCTTTGCCCATCTGCGTTCAGTTTTCTGCAGCCTCATCTTTCTTTTAGGCATAGTCTCAGGTTCATCATCAGGCGTGCAGTAGTCCAAGTATATGTCATCAGGAATATCAACAGCTCTGTTCTGCTCCAGTTTCTTTCCTCCCCTCTGTTTCCTTTCTTCCTCCATTTTCTTCAGACGAGGAACTTTCTGAGGATTTTGAACTCTTGAGGATTCTGATGAGCCTTGAAGAGTTTCTTCCAGAAATGCTGCAAATGAGTTAATGTGATGAGAACCGAGAGATTCATCAGCTGACATGTGTGTACCTGTGAACAGAGTATAGTTGCGAGGAATTTGGAGAAAATGGAAAAGTTTGACAGTTTGAGGAATATAACCAGTGGTTGAGGAATTTGCTTAAGCATTCTGTTCTTGGGTTCCAGAGTTGTACAGATCTGAAAATTCACACCATTGAGGAATCTCGTGAAAATCTTAGATGCTTAGCTAGTTCATCAATGATTGTGGTGATGGATAGTGTTTGAGGAATCATGTGCGCATCGTATCTTGAGGAAAAACAGATTTCACAAGGGAGAGGTAAAATTTTAGATCTAATCTGTTGTAAAAATGGGATATAATTACCCTGGAAGGTGCGAACGAAGAACACAAAAAGGTGGTGTTGGAGAGGCTCTTCGGTCAAGTGTCCAATGCACCCTAACTTGGCAGCAGAGGACGTCTACGGCGGTGGCGGACGTAGATGTTCCGACTCCGGCGTGATCCTGGCGGCAAGAAGGTTGAGGCAGTGAAGCTCTTCCTTGCCGGCGACAAGACTACCAGCTGTGGCGCTAGGGTTCGGTGTGCTGTGGCAGGAGAGCGATGAGGCGAAGAAGATGATACCGAGGGGGTTAAGACATATTTATAGCCCGAAAGTTACTGTTTGGCGCAAAAGTTTCGGACCGAATAGCCCTTGCGTCTACGTCTCCGCAAGACACGTGTAGCTCCCGTACGATGCTGTGGAGATAGTGGAGATCGTGGCTATCCAATCATGGGAAGTGGGGGTTCAGTTACTGTTCCTTTGAAGAAAACAATTTTTCGACGATTTGGGGATTTTCGTTACAAAATCATCAGCTGACAAGGATGCAGTGAGGATTTTGAACAAAGTTTCAAGTAGAACGCATATGAAGAATTGAATAGACTGGATAAGTATAGCATAGAGGGAAAATAGGGTCCGATCACATTCACTTAGCAGAAACATCAACTTGAAGAAATAGCAATAAGTGAATGCTGTTGAGGACTAGAAATCACAGTCTTCCTAGGCAAATGAAAGTCATCAAGTATTTTTGAAGATTTTGCATTAGATCATCATAATGAAGAACATCTGTTTTGAAGAAAAATGCATTGTGAGGAAATTGATCATTTGAAGAAAATCAACTTGAGGAATTTCACATTGGGCGGTGCCGTTGCCCACCATATAAGAATGTTGATTACAGACGCTGCGTACAATTGTCGTAGGGCCCTGAGAATCAATTTCTTCGTTAATTTCTTCACATTGAGAGTGACTTTCTTCATTGGTTGAAGGAAATCATTTCATCATGTGTTGCACATCTAAGTCATCAACTTTGCATAAGTGTTAGGATGTGTGCATGTTTTTACAAAACATTTGAAGATTCTAAGATATTTAGCTCACACCGCAACTTGCAAAACCTTTTCTCATCCAAGGGCTTAGTGAAGATATCAGCGAGTTGATCATCAGTCTTCACATGGTCGATGAGGATATTGCCCTTGAGGACATGGTCCCGAAGAAAATGATGACGAATCTGGATGTGCTTGGTCTTCGAGTGCTGTACTGGGTTATAGGCAATCTTGATAGCACTCTCGTTGTCACAGTAGAGAGGCACATTCTTCATGTTGATGCCGTAGTCCTTGAGGGTTTGCTTCATCCATAGTAATTGAGCACAGCAAGAACCAGCAGCAATGTACTCAGCTTCGGCAGTGGAGAGTGATACGCAATTCTGCTTCTTTGAGGACCAGCAAACCAGTGATCTTCCGAGGAAATGGCATGTGCGAGAAGTTGACTTGTGATCCACACGGTCACCAGCATAGTCTGAATCAGAATACCCTACCAGATGAAGATTGGAGCCCTTGGGATACCATAATCCTAGTGTTGGTGTGTGATCTAAGTATCGAAGAATATGTTTCACAGCCTTATGGTGTGATTCCTTC
This sequence comes from Hordeum vulgare subsp. vulgare, assembly GCF_904849725.1. Taxonomy (NCBI): domain Eukaryota; kingdom Viridiplantae; phylum Streptophyta; class Magnoliopsida; order Poales; family Poaceae; genus Hordeum; species Hordeum vulgare. Next base: position 196,205,328 of record NC_058521.1, read on the forward strand.
GGTTTTGCTTGAAAATGTGCACACATGCAAACACTAAGCATTATGTCTGGCCTAGATGCACATAGATACAATAAAGAACCAATCATAGAGCGGTATACCTGCTGATCGAAATCTTTACCATTTTCATCAGTGCCGAGGTGACCGTTGGTAGGCATTGGAGTCTTGGCACCTTTGCATTCATGCATGTCGAATTTCCTCAGAACATCCTTGAGGTATTTCTCCTGTGATATGAAGATTCCATTGCTTTGTTGACGAATTAGAAGACCTAAGAAGAATTTCAGCTCCCCCATCATAGACATCTGATATTCTTCACTCATCATATAGGCAAATTCATCACTGTATCTTTCGTCAGTACAGCCAAATATGATATCATCAACATATATTTGACACACAAACAGTTCATTATCATAAGATTTTGTGAAAAGAGTTGGATCGAGTGAACCAGGTTTGAAGCCTTTCTTCATGAGGAATTCCTTCAATGTATCATACCATGCCCGAGGGGCTTGCTTGAGACCATACAGAGCCTTTTTGAGTCTGAAGACTTTGTCTGGATTCTTTGGATCCTCAAAACCTGGGGGCTGAGCAACATATACTTCTTCCTCAAGCTTACCATTGAGGAATGCACTTTTCACATCCATTTGATATAAGATGATGTTGTGATGATTAGCATAAGCAAGTAGGATTCGAATAGCTTCAAGTCTAGCAACAGGTGCAAAAGTTTCATCGAAATCTATTCCTTCAACCTGGGTGTAGCCTTGGGCTACAAGTCGTGCCTTGTTCCTCACCACTTGACCGTCCTCATCTTGCTTGTTTCGGAAAATCCACTTGGTGCCGATGATGTTATGCTTGCGAGGATCTGGTCGTTTGACGAGCTCCCATAGGTCATTCAGCTTGAATTGAAGAAGTTCGTCTTGCATGGCTTTGATCCACTCCGGTTCCAGAAAAGCCTCAGCTACTTTTGAGGGTTCTGTGATAGATACAAAAGAAAAATGCCCACAAAAGTTAACTAAGTGTGAAGCTTTTGAGCGAGTGAGAGGACCTGGCGCGTTGATGTCGTTGAGGATTTTGTCAAGTTCTACTTCATTTGCAATCCTCGGATGAGCTGGTTGAGGATTTTGTCTGGGCTGAGGAAGTGGTGCTGTTGCAATTTCCTCAGGAGCATCTTCTTGACTTTCATCAGCGATGGGGATTGTTTCTTCACCAATTTCCTCCGTGGGAACAATGTCTTCAGTAGGCTTAAGCTTTATTGCTTCCTCAGGAGACAGCTTATCTGGATCAGAAGGCAATTGCTCTCTTTGCGAGCCATTAGTTTCATCAAACCGCACATCTACAGTCTCAACAACTTTATTGTGATAGTTGTTGAAGACTCTGTAGGTGTGCGAGTCCTTTCCATAACCGAGCATAAAACCTTCATGTGCCTTAGGTGCAAATTTCGAGCTATGATGAGGATCTCTAATCCAGCATTTTGCACCGAAGACTTTGAAATAACTTACATTGGATTTCTTGTCAGTGAGGAGTTCATATGAGGTTTTCTTGAGGAATTTGTGAAGATATACCCTGTTGATGATATGACATGCAGTGTTGATTGCTTCAGGCCAGAAGCGACGAGGAGTCTGATATTCTTCAAGCATAGTTCTTGCCATTTCAACCAGAGTCCTGTTCTTTCTTTCGACGACACCATTCTGCTGAGGAGTATAAGGAGCAGACAATTCGTGAGTAATACCAAGTTCATCAAGGTAATCATCAAGACCAGTGTTTTTGAACTCGGTTCCATTATCACTCCTAATATGTTTGATCTTGATGCCGAAGTTCGTCGAGGCCCTTGAAGAAAATCGTTTGAATATTTCCTGCACTTCAGTTTTATACACTATGATATGCACGCAAGTGTATCTGGAATAATCATCACCTATGACAAAGCCATAGAGAGATGCTGCATTGGTTAGTGTTGCATAGTGAGTAGGTCCAAATAAATCCATATGAAGCAATTCAAATGGACGGGTAGTGGTCATGATGGTTTTGGAGGGATGCTTGGATCTGGTCATTTTTCCAGATTCACAAGCACCACATAGATGATCCTTGAGGAATTTGACAGATTTGATGCCAATGACATGCTTCTTCTTTGCAAGTGTGTGCAAATTCCTCATGCCTGCATGACCTAGTCTTCTGTGCCACAGCCATCCTTCTGAGGTTTTTGCTAGTAAGCAAGTGGCTGGTTGAGGACCTGTAGAGAAGTCAACAATGTACAAATCCCCTCTTCTTACACCTTCGAAGACTTTGGATCTGTCAGATTCCATGAACACTACACATCTATATCTACCAAAGATAACAATCATATCAAGATCACAAAGCATCGAGACTGACATGAGGTTAAAACCAAGGGATTCAACAAGCATCACTTTGTCCATATGCCTATCCTTGGAAATAGCTACTTTGCCAAGTCCCAATACCTTGCTTTTACCTTTATCAGCATATGTGATTTGCTTCAGAGGTGATGGAGTTAGTGGCATATTCATCAGTAGGCTTTTATCACCAGTCATGTGATGTGTGCAGCCACTATCGAGAACCCACTCAGTATTTTTGGGTTTGTCATCCTGCAGATGAATTAGTACAGCTTACCATCTCATATGCTTCAAATTTGAAGAATATGATACTAATTTCATCATAACAGAAATGTAAGGACGTGTGAAATATTTCTATTTCATCAATCATTAGCTTGCGTCCTATCAAGCATTTCCTCAGGTCTCCCACAAATTCTTTAGATGATGATTTTCATCTGGAGACCTGACCTGCAGAGGTGATTAGTTTGATTTCTTCACCACCCACATCTGAAGGGGTGGCAAAGCGTTCATCATCATGCGAGCACCAAATGAGAAAGGTGGCATTGAAGCTAATGCACTTCTCTTAACAGTAGGGGGGTTAAAGTACTCATATGAGTATGCAGAGAACTGGTTTGAGGATTTATGAACATAATGATTTGAAGAATAGTGCTCATAATCATATTCCTTGTAGTTCCCCTGCATGTTAGACGCATAAGCACGGGTATGAGCATAGTTTTGACCAGTTGAGGAATTTGATCCTCTTGAAGACTTTGGTCCTCCTGAGGAATTTGATCTGGGGTTCAGATTCTTCAGAGGTGATGTCATGAGGACATTTACTTGAAGATTTTCAAGACAATTTTTGGGAACCCAGATTTTGCTCACAGGAGGGCCATTCCTACAGTTAGTTCCAACATATCGAGCAAATACTTTACCAGATTGATCTTTGAATAGTTTATAGTTGGAATCAAATGACTCATCAGAGGAATAGGATAATTCACATGAGAAACCAGTTAGATTAGATGGATCAAAAGGAGGCCGAGTAGCAGCAACCCATGAGGTTTTGGGATACTGCTCAGGTTTCCAATAAGATCCATCAGCATTCAATTTCCTCTCAAAGGCAATTCCTTCTTTCCTCGGGTTCCTATTCAAGATCTTCTTTTTGAGCACATCACAAAGGATTTGATGTCCTTTGAGGCTTTTGTACATGCCTGTCAAGTACAATTCCTTCAGCCCTGCATTTTCATTAGTGACATTTGTGTTTTCGTCAAGTGAGGAAATAGACATAATAGGTGCAGTTGAAGAATTCGTAGCAGTGGTAGCATTTGAAGATTCTGGTGAAGAATTAGCAGTTTCACGATCAATGCATTTAAGACATGGAGGAATAAATTCAACTTGACTAGCGCTGATCTGTTGAGCTAGTAATGAATCATTTTCCGTACGAAGAACATCATAAGACATCCTCAGCTTCTCAAGATCAAGCTTCCTTTGAAGAAATTCGTAGGAAAGCTTCTCATGATCAGTGAGGAGTGTATCATAACGATCCTGAAGAATATCAAATCTAGACTGAAGATTTTTCATGTCATCAGCGAGGATTTGATTAAGATTCATTTCATCATTCAACAGATCATCACTTTTGTCTAGCAGTTTTTGAAGCTTTTCCAGAGCAGTTTGTTGTTTAGTGGCAATGATGGCAAGTTTACTGTAACTGGGTTTTTTGTAATCATCATGTTCACTGTCACTTGAATCAGATGAGGAGGCATTATGTGATACCTTTGAACCTTTTGCCATGAAGCAATAGGTTGGAGCGAAGTCATCAGCATAGTCATCAGTATGGATGGTGCACTCAGTTTCTTCAAGATTGAAGATTGACTTGCTGATGAAATTGGTTGCTAGTGCAATACTAGCCTGTCCGGATTCTGAATCTTCTCCAGAGCCTTCTTCATCATCACATTCTTCTAATTCTGCCTCGGAATCCATTTCCTTGCCAATAAGTGCCCGAGCCTTTCTGAAGCTAGTCTTCTTGTGTGAGGAGGACTTTGAAGATGAGGATTTTGAAGATTTCTTCTTCTTCTTTGAGTCATCAGAACTGTCATCCTTGTATTTCTGCTTCTTTGATTCCTTTCCCCAGCGAGGACAATCAGCAATGTAATGACCTGATTTCTTGCACTTGTGACAGGTCCGTTTCTTGTAGTCCTCAGATGCAGATTCTGATTTCCTCATGTCTCTTCTTGATGATTTACCAAACTGGCCTCGTCGTGTAAATCTCTGGTATTTCCTCACAAGCATTGCAAGTTCCTGACCAAATTCTTCAAGGTCACAACTGCTGTCATCTGTGTCTTCTTCTTCAGATGAGGAGATTGCTCTTGCCTTTAGTGCACGTGGTATGGAATAGCTTTGTCCATATAGATCTCTCTTTTCTTCTAGCTGGAATTCATGAGTATTTAGCCTTTCAAGGATATCAGCAGGACCTAGCATCTTGTAGTCTGGTCTTTCTTGGATCATCAGAACTAAAGTGTCAAATGAAGAATCCAAAGATCTTAGCAGTTTCTTCACAACTTCGTGATCAGTGATGTCTCGAGCTCCCAGTGCTTGCAGTTCATTCGATATGTCAGTGAGGCGATCAAAGGTGTCTTGGCAGCTTTCATTGTCATGTCTCTTGAAGCGATTGAAGAGATTGCGAAGAATATCAACACGAGAGTCGCGTTGGGTTGATACTCCTTCATTTACCTTGCATAGTCTCTCCCAGATCAGTGTTGCAGAGCCTAAGGCACTTACTCTTCCAAACTGGCCAGGGCTCAGATGACCACAGATGATGTTCTTCGCTTGAGAATCGAGTTGCTTGAATTTCTTCACATCAGCTGCAGTGACACTAGAAGAAATGATGGGGACACCATTTTCCACAATATACCAGAGATCATTGTCCATAGCTTGTAGATGCATTTGCATTTTGTTCTTCCAGAAGGGAAAATTCTTTCCCTCGTAGGTAGGACATGCTGCAGTCACCTTAAACATGCCTGCAGTCGACATAACTAAAACTCCAGGTGGTTAAACCAAAATCACACAGAACAAGGGAGTACCTTGCTCTGATACCAATTGAAAGTGCGTTATATCGACTAGAGGGGGGGTGAATAGGAGATTTTTAGAATTTCATCACTGAGGAAATTCCTTTTGAGGAAATTCCTCACTGATGACTAACTTACAGCGGAAACAGTTAAGGATCAGTTGTGCAATCGTTCACAACAGCAGTATTACATAGTGAAGATTATGAAAACAGATTGCACAGCAAGCACACACGCATAATACAGATGATGATTTACTCAAGTGAAGAATTTGGGGTTGAGGAAATTCAGAGAAAGTCTTCAGCAAATTCTTCAAACAGTCACAGCGAAAGTCATCAACACATAATACAGAGAATGTAAAGAGTTGAGGAATTAGAACCCGATTCTTGGTGAAGACTGTTGTTGATGACCCAGTTCCAACTGCTGTGACAGTTGTACATCTGGTTTGGAGCGGCTTGGTATTTAAACCAAAGGACACCCAGTCCCGGGACACACAGTCCCTACCGTATTCTCCTTGAGCTAAGGACACACAGTCCTCGCTCAACACTCGTGGTAAGTCTTCAGGGCAGACTTCCAAACCCTCACAAACTCGGTCACCCGGCGATCCACAATTGACTGCTGGATTGCTCTAGACCATGACGCCTAACCGTCTGGAGGATGCACAGTCCTCAAAGGTAAAAGGCTTCAGTCCCACACAGGAACAACTTCTTCAGTGATGCTCAATCACTAGGTTTGGTTTGTGGTTTCCGTGCGTGGTGTATTTCCTCACTGATGATTTTCTCTCGAAGGCTCTGAGGAATTGGGTTGCTCTTATGACAAGTGTCAGTTTCTAACGGAGCAGCCAACCAGCTAGTGGTTGTGGGGGGCGGCTATTTATAGCCTGGGAGCATCCCGACATGATTTGACATTAATGCCCTTAAATAATATGACCGTTGGAGTGGATAAGATCAGTGACTTGGCGTGGCTTATCGAAACGGTCGGGACTCTCAACTGTGAGAGTCCTCATGTCACTCATATTCCTCACTTGAGGCTTTTGATAGGATTTGGCTTGGGTTGAGCATCATGAGGAAATCCATTCCATAGTGTTACTTTGACCCCCTTTAACAGTACGGTGTTCCTATTCATCAAATGCAAAGAAAGTAAAACAGAAAGCGAAAATCTTCACGCTTCAATTTCTTCAGAACGATTTTCTTCAGGAACCACCGATCTTCTCAATATCAATATCTTCATGAGGAATATCAATTTCATCGCAAATTCTTCGCGATTCATTTCTTCAGCTTCAGACCAATTTCTTCAACTGAAGACATATATTTTTAGGGGTCGATATTCTGCAAATATCTCAAACTCCTCATTGACTTATAGATCCTGTGTACACTTAAAAACACATTAGATACTTAACCTATAAGTCTTCAAACCACCAAAATCACTAAGGGGCACTAGATGCACTTACAATCTCCCCCTTTTTGGTGGTTGATGACAATTAGGTTAAGTCTTCAACAGGGATCAAAAATATGAAGTGTAAATACTCATTTGAGGAATTTGAAAACAAGATTCACAGAGACTCCCCCTGAAGATGTGCATACCTTGAGGATTTTGCTTTTATAGCATATGCACATTGATGATTTTTATCATGGAGATCTCCCCCTGAATCTTGTAAATCATGCATACATATAACATATCATATGAAGAAAATGAAGATGCATGATGGCAAATGGTATCTGACGAATTTTAGCATGCATGCATTAAAACTTGAGGAATAAGCATGCGAAGAAAAATGTTCAAAAGCTTCAGAGTACCATCGGGCTTAAGTTACAACTCATTACATAAAAACTTCAGAAGAGCCAAGAGTTTGTAACTTAAATATAGTTCATAAGCCCAAAAATACAACATTTAGCGCACCAGGTAGGGGGATTGTGTCGGAGGCTCCGTGCCAAGAGCAAGAGCCAGACCTCGACTTGGCGACTGCATGGCAAGCGCGACCACCGACAACTGCCGGTCCCCGGTGGTGGACAGCGTCCGGGCGAGCAGGGTCGTCCCTGCAGTCACCAGCATTCTCGGTGGATCGCAGGCGCCACCTCCCGGCCGTCATGTCAAGCGTTTCCTACAGCACGAGGGGGCAGTTCATCTAAGGCCCGAGCCCAGGGAACACCGTGTATGGCCATAGGTCAACATCACGATCGACCCCGACGATAACCCCAAGGCCACGACGGCCACCGGGACACTTCCTATGTTGTGCACGCTGACCATATGCGGCGTGGCAGTCTCCAAGACCCTCATCAATGGCGGTGTGGCCCTCAACATCATCTCAGTAGAGGCGTTCGACGCGCTGCAGTTGACCCGAGAGCGGCTTGCGCCTTCAAAGCCCTTCTCCAGGGTGGTGGCAGGATCTGTCACCCCTGTGGGATGGATTCTCCTCCCCGTCACTTTAGGCACCCGCTCCAACTTCCGTACCGAGCAGATCGACTTCGACGTCGCGTACAACACAATACTCGACTACCACGTCCTCGCGCAGTTCATGGCGGCAACACACCTAGGCTACAACATCATCAAGATGCCTGTGAGCGGCGGCGTGCTCACCGTCGTGGGGGACGTCAAGGACGCATCTCGGGTACTCGAGCTCTCCCACAAGGCCGCGCCCATGGCACGTGCCAACCTCAGGGACGCGACGCACGCCACGGAGGACCCTGGGGATGTCCCCGACATCTCGTTCGTGAAGAAGAAGTAGTTGTTCTCCCAGGACTGGGCGGAAACAAAGCAAGTACCGATGGATGAAGGAAGCTCGGCTCCCACCTTCACCATCGGTGGAAATCTCCCCCAATACCAAGAGAAGGCATCAGTGGGTTTCCTCAAGGCAAACAAGGACGCATTCGCATGGAGCACCTCCGACCTAGTGGGGGTCCCGAGGGACGTCATTGAGCACCACCTCATGGTATGCCCGGACACGCACCCGTTGAAGCAGAAGGAATGGAGGAAAGCCCCGGAGAAGCAAGCGTTTATCGCTCAGGAGTTGCGCAAACTGAAGGAGGCAGGGGTCATTCGAGAGGTGCGCTACCCGGAATGGGTGGCCAACCCGGTGGTCGTGGCGAAGAAGTGTGGAAGGAGCGCATGTGCGTCAACTTCACGAGCCTAAACAAGGCTTGCCCTCAGGACCCGTTCCCGCTACCACGCCTCAACCAAATCGTGGATTCCACCATGGAGTGCGATCTCCTGTGCTTCCCGGATGCATTCTCGGCCTACCGCCAGATCAAGATGGTGGTGGAGGACGTTGAGAAGACAGACTTCCTCTCTCCGTGTGGGGTATACTGCTATGAGTGCATGCCCTTTGGGCTGCGGAACACCGGGGCAGCCTTCTAGCGGTTGATGCATATCACTCTGGGACCGCATCTTGGGAGGAACGCAGAGGCCTACGTCGACGAAATCATGGTCAAGTCAAGGAAGGAAAAACACTAGTGGAGGACCTGGAGGATACCTTCGCCATCCTAAGAGAGGTGAACCTAAAGCTCAACCCCGAGAAGTGCGTCTTCGGGGTCCCATCAGGCAAACTGCTCGGTTTCCTAGTGTCGCATCGGGGGATCGAGGCAAACCGAGTGAAGTTCAATGCCATAAACAAGATAAGCACGCCCACAACCCTCAAGGAGATGCAGAAGTTGGCAGGGTGTGTTACCTCCCTCGGTCGTTTCATCTCCAAGCTCGGCGAGCGGGCAATGCCTTTCTTCATGATCATGAAAAGAAAGGGGCCTTTTGAATGGACCCCGGAGGCCGACGCAGCCTTCGATGAACTAAAGCGATACCTCACGAGCCTGCCAGTCATGGTGGTACCTCACTCACGGGAGCCTCTGCTTCTGTAACTTACTGCCACCCCCACTCTGCCAGCGACGCGTTGGTGGCCGTAAGGGAGGAGTGAACCAGCAAGGGCGCCACTTTGGGGAACCCCGACGGGCCCCCACCTGCGGAGTCTCGAGGCTCGCATGACTCGCGAGCCCTGATTCTCCCACAGGCAGAGGGACCTAAGGCTCAGACCTCAGGTTCGGGCCATGAGATGCTCAGCCCTCCTCAGGCATCGGCCCCTCCTCCGGATCGCGAGATGCCCGAACCTCCTGAGCTCGCCGAGGAGCATGACGCCCCGGGGGGCCGCATCCTCGTCGAGCACCCAGTGTACTTCGTCGACATGGTGCTGCGGGATGCACGCTCACGCTATCCCATGCAGCAGAAACTCCTTCTAGTGCTCCTCGTTGGTTCATGTAAGCTGCACCACTACTTTCAGGGGCACCCAATCCAGGTCGTCTCCGCATAACCCAAACGCGGCGGGAAGGGTTGCCGAATGGAACATCGAGCTTCAGGCCTTCAACATCGAATTCAACACGACCAGGGTCATCAAGGGAGCGGCCTTTGCTGACTTCATGGCGGAGTGGACAGACGCACCGGACTGGGGGATGGAAGGGAGCCAATCCCTTGCCCCCGGTGTGGAGGCACCCGAGGGATGAACCATGCACTTTGATGGGCCTTCACACGCAGAGGAGCAGGGGTTGGAGTCGTGATCACTTCCCCGATGGCAGACAAGCTCCGTTACGCTGTACAGCTCTGCTTCCAGCATGGGGAGAAGGTCTCCAACAACATAACAGAGTACGAGGGCCTCATCGCCGGCCTCAAAGCAGCGGCAGCCTGGGGGTCCGGGGCCTCTCCATGATGGGCGACTCCCAGCTTCTCGTCAACTTCTCCAACAAAGAGTACACGCCCAAGGACAAGCACATGGAAGCGTATCTACAAGAGGTACGTAAGATTGAGAAACGTTTTTAGGGCCTGGAGCTGCAGCACGTCCCGCGTGGCGAGAACAAGGTGGCGGACGACATCGCCAAAAGAGCTTCGCGTCGCGAGGCTCAAGAGCCAGGCGTCTTCGAGGAGCGACTCTTCAAGCTTTCCGCGGCGCCGTCACCGGAGTGCTCGGCGCCATGTGGAGAGGACCTCCCCCCTGCACCACCCTCGGGGGCCCCGGATTGCAGCCAGGCCTCGAGGGCTCGATTGTTCGGGGCCCTGGAGGGCGGGTCGATGATTGGATGCAGGAATTCGGGGTGTACCTACTCCACGCCACATTGCCGGAGAAGGAGAAAGACGCGGAGCGCATAGCATGACAAGCCTCGACCTACTGCTTATGGGACGACGACTTGTACCAGAGGTGCCCGAATGACATCGTGTTGCGGTGCATGTCCAGGGAGCAGGGGCACGAACTACTGGCCGATATCCACGGAGGGGACTGCAGGCATCACTCTATCGGTGTTCTGGGAATGGAGGTGCCCAGACCTGCCAGCCTGCGGCCCAGGGCTGACACACTTCATCAACACAAGATCCAGTAGCACGGCACCACCCGGGGAAATGCAGTCACGAGGGGCCAAGCCTCGCGAGGTAGAGCGACATCAAGACCCACAGGGGGCCTCCTTAGGACCCCTCCTAAGCGGCTGATATTTTGGGGCAAGGTCGGGCCCCAGGAGTCAAGGGTAACGCCAGGGAAGGACGGGCGAGCAGAAGATGGCAGGACGGGACAGTTTCCCCTTTAGTGCGAAGGAGGTGGGAGCGAACGAGGGCTCCAAAGGCATCTTCCAACGGTTTCCCTTCCGGTGCAACAAGACCACGACCGCCCGCTGGCTGGACGGGCGTCATCCCTGCGCCCACCTCTGCAGCGCTGGCAGCTACTTTGCAGGCGAAGACCACTTTTGACAGATGAGGCATGTTCCCCTCTCCCCCATCGAAACTTGCTGTTGTGGGATCCCTTCCCGCCAACGATAAGGGAGGAGGACCCGGGCCTCCACCATAAATAGAGAGAGAGAGAGGGATACTTGAGAGGAGGGACCTGGGAGAGTTCATTCCAACCGAAGGGCAACACACCTAGCCACTTGGCCTCCGAAGGGCAGCACTGTACTAGTTCATCCACCAACCTTCGCGAGAGGGAATCCACCAAACGCAGGAGTAGGGTTTTACGCTTCGAAGCAGCCCAAACCTGGGTAAATTGTAGTGTTCTGTGTTCCCCTCACCATCGAGTGAGTCCTTCGTCATTTCCATCGAGTAGCGGTCTAGGTGAGGCGGAGCTGGGAGAGATCGTCGTACACGCCCCTGTGTTCGAATCCTTAGGGTTTTGCGGAGCCCAAAATCCGACATTTGGCGCGCCAGGTAGGTGGCATGTGAACGTCTTCTCTTAGCTTCCTGCTTCCCAGGCCGTTGCACCGGTGGTCGGTGACCAACCAGCTTCTCTGAGCCTCGTCGAGCTGGCCTCCGACTGCCACATCGCGGCGGCTGGAAGCTCGCATTCCAGCGTCATGGTACCAAGCGGCTCGTACGAGGTCGTCAACATCGTTTCCACTGTGGCGGCCACCCGTGCCACCCAGGCGCATGGTGGTTGGGCGGCGGCCCAGGCACCCGCAGTGCCCCTCATCAACTTGGGGGGCCTCATCGCACACGATGCGTTGCGGATGGAAAGGGAGATCCTCCACCAATGACTGACACCAGGGGGCTTTGATGCCTGGGAAGATCACATCATGGAGCTGATCGACATCGCCCAGAAGACCGTCCAACCCAGTGTATCCTCAAGACCACAGGCGTCGGGCGCCGGGGGCTCGCCCCGCGTGCCGGTCCCCGGGCCTGCAAGCTTCGGGCCCTACCCGCTCTGGGCGGGGCCGAGAGAGACGCTCTTGTGGGGACCCCGTCTTACGAGTCGAGATCGCCGATTGAACGTGCTCATTGATCCCACAGATAAATGCTCACCGAACACACATATGCTGATTATTAAGAGTCTTACATCCATCATACTAAAATATTACAACACATGACCGGTAAGGTCAAGTTCACAAAGGTAAGGCTTATAAGGCCAAAACACGCTGATACAACTAATAGCGGAAATCTCGGTGCTAAGCGGGAGCCCATGCCATCAGCCTACACCAACAGACATTCTGACTAGGAAGCGTCCGAGATTGCAGGTCCGTCTCCAATGACGTACACTTCTCCAAACTCCGGTCCTTCCATGTCTGGTCAATAACATAACTAGTGGCAAGCCAATGAGTACTTTGAATGTACTCGCAAACAGCCCATGATATGGATAATGCTTTTGGTAGCATAGCAAGTAATATGCAGTATTGGTGGATAGCGGCTTAATTGTAAATAAACATGATCATGGATGTGCAACATAAGCTAGATAGTATTTAGATGAACAGGTCACAAATATCAACATATCTGATAAGGGCTCAACTCTTTGGTTTCACCCCATATGCTAGGTCAACAAACTTGGTAATATCATCTCTTTCTCACATAACACAATTAAAGACACACACACTTGGTTTAAGCGGAAACGACTGGACGTAGTTTAAGCAGGATTACTCAACTGTCCTTGACCATGGACACGACTATTCAAATAGTTTTACACTCTGCAGAGGTAGTACACTGTACCCATGAGATCGGGGAAACTTCCATGTCATCCATGACTCGCGGTATATAACAAAGCCAAGGTAAGTACCCGATCATTGCCTTTCCCCTGACGATACTAGACAAAGAGGTCCACTCGATTGGTACCCAGTCCACATGACGTACGTCTTATGAGCACCGACTCTGGACAGTATCATCCATGCGGGGACCAACGGTGTGCCCGGAACACGTAAAAATGGCATAGTCGCCCTACCTAGCACGACCCCGTCACGAGAGTGACCACACATCACTCCTGCCACTAGTAATGTGGATCTTTACTAGCACCAACCAGAGTAATCAACAAAGCCCCATCCCATAAAGGGGTAACATGGTCGCACATGTAAGGTTGGGACGGCCGACACATCATAAATCTATTCCCATTTCCGGAACCACTCACACCAACATAAATGCGGTGCACCACTTCTCCAAAAGTGGCCACCTATCTCATCATCACCCTCGGGAATTAGTGGCACCCGACGGGTTTTCATAAACCTTTGATATATACCATCATCATGCTCATGCTTCTAATATGCTTAGTTCTACTTGTCAACATGATATTAGCGTGATTCTCATAGGTGGTAGGACCGTGCTAAAAAATGCAAGTGCTCCGGAGGAGCCATCGGTAACATCATATCGATTATTTACCAGATACTTATGATCACATGCAACGGAAATATTTGTTCCACTTAGCATGCAATATACCATATGATCAGACATGGTCAAACGGCTGCTTGCCTTGATCAGCTATGTATCCAGGGTCTTCGGGGTCTTCAAGTCCAACTCCTTCGTCAAATGTGGTTTCTATCGTCGTAATAAATAAACAAGTAATAAGTAGCTCACTCAAAAACAGATCACAAACTCACTTTAAAAATGGTGCTTTATTCTGGTAAATCTATATCGTTATTTTAAAAATATTTGTGTCTGGTTTTACTGAAAGGATTATTTTAAAAATCATTTTAAGAGAAGCAAAAATATTCCAAATAGCCTTTTTAATTATTATAAAACAAAAGAGTTGTCTTAAAATTTGTGCAAAGTCTCTCTTAAATTCTACTCATTTTTAGAAGAATTATGCTGGAAAAATAATCAAAATATATTGAATAACAATTTCTATAAAAGTCCTTTAAAAGTGAATAAAACAGAAAAAGAAAAAGAGGCTAAGGCTCAGGCCTCGCTCGGCCTGTGGCTTGGGCCGGTCCAGCTAGCCAGCCAACCAGCCAGCCCATGCGCACGCGCGGCCAGGTCCAAACCTGACGCGCGGGCCCATGCGGGCAGTGACAGAGAGGAGAGAGGGGGAGAGAGAAGAGCCACCGAAAGGTGTGCCCAACTATCGGGGTCATCTTCCACCTCGAGACAGAGAGGAGGGGAGGCACGCCGGCGATGCTACCGACGTCCTCGAGTCTAGCCGATGGCAGAAATGAAAACAGCTCACCGTCGGCTACGTGCTGGTGGTCGACGGGTCGACGGGGAGGCCCTGGTTCACCGGTGATGAGGTGACTGCGGCAGAGCCGATTCAGGAGGTTGAGAAACTAGGTGCTACGTGCATGGATTAGCTCGGGGAGGTGATGGGGAAGCTCCCTAAGGTTGCTACATTCACAGAGAAGGTGAGACGAGCATCGGAGCTGGCCCATAGCCCGAGATCGATGGAGCTCCGAGGCAGCGGGGCCTCGGTCGATCTCGAGCACACGATTTCGTTGTGCTCAAATGCAGTGGCTAGGGGTGGAATTTAGGAACTGGAGGAGTGGGATGGGTGTGCTGGAGCAAGGGGGAGGCCTATTTATGGGCCCCCGACGGTGCACCGAGCCGGTGGCGCTGGTGGTTTCACCGCAGCTCGCAGGAGGTGCAGTGAGTGCTCGGGATCGAAACCACGGTATGCGGATGTGGTTTAGGACCTGCGTGACCCACTGAGAGGGGAAGAGAGCAAGGAGGAGCGTGCATGTTTGGCCGTGGTCTTCTGGGTGGATCTGGCGTGCGCGGGCACGCGTCACTCTGGTCAACAGAGCGAGGGAGGAGGGGCCCTGGGCTGCCTTCATACAGAGAGATTGTCGAGGACACGAATGGGCAATGGGGGGAGGCTCGAACCGGCCGGGCCTGGCCACCTTCGCTTTGGGTGCGCCCAACAGCGTGCCCAGAGTGCAAAAGAGACAGAATAGGTTTTCAAGGATTTGTTCAAATATTTTGAATATAAATAGGGGTTGAAAATCTTATGTATGGAAAATATATGTCCTCTGAGTATCTCCAAATTTTCTTAGATTTTTCTAAGGCAGAAAAGTAATTTTTCATATAGAAATATCATTTCTGGCCTCACAGATGGACATGCATATGAAATAGGAAAATAATTTATAAAATAATTACTTGATGATTTTGGAGAGTTAAAATAGTTTTAAAACCAGATCACCATCTTTGGGTAAGAGCACTCCCTTGCTATCAAGGACTTGTAGTACAACCCATAGCAAGGTTTTGAAATACTCAAAAATAAGAAAAGAATTTTGGGAATATTTATGTTATGAAAATAAGGTTTTTGAATCCACTCATTTAAGCATACAAGCATACAATGACAACCATGGCACTCACAACATTGGTGTTTGAAAAGTTTTAATAAACTTAGATTTTGAAACTACAGTGAATGTGAGGTGAAAACAGGGTGTGAGAGACCTATCCCCTTACAAGAATCTCGTCCCTGAGGTTCCTAAGCTAGGTGCTAAAAAGGTACGGAAATTCGGATTGGAAATAGTCTTCACGCTCCCATGTTGCTTCTGCTTCCGTGTGGTTGCTCCACTAAACTTTGAAGTACTTGATGGTGCGGCTTCTGGTGCAACGCTCTGCTTCATCCAGGATGCGGATCGACCTCTCATGATAAGTGAGGTCTGGTTGGAGGTAGATGGCATGATGGTCAATGTCCTTATAAAGACCTGGACAGTTCGGCGCTTGCAGACACTTCTTAAGTTGTGACACGTGGAAAACGTTGTGCACACCCGAAAGTTCCAGAGGTAGCTCCAACTAGTAAGCAACTTCTCCACACCTTGCCGTGATCTTAAAAGGTCCAATGAACCTTGGAACAAGTTTCCCTTTGACGTGGAAACGCTTGGTCCCCTTGAGTGGTGTGACACGGAGGTACACTTGGTCTCCGAGGTTGAACTCCAATTCTCTGCGGTGAGACTCCGCATAGCTCTTTTATCGCGACATAGATGCTTTCAAGTTTTCCCGGACAAGTTGCACCTTGTCTTCTGCCTCTTGCAGAACTTCTGGCCCGAAAATCAATCCTTCAGCGGTTTCGAACCAAATGAGCGGGGTGCGGAACTCCCGTCTGTATAGCACTTCAAATGGGGCCATCTGGAGACTGGATTGGTAGCTGTTGTTGTATGAGAACTCAGCAAACGGTAGAAAGTCTTCCTGTTTGGTCCCATGTGCCAAGACACAAGCGCGAAGCATATCTTCAAGTATCTGATTTACTCTCTCCATCTGTCCGCCCGTCTGCGGGTGGAAGGCGGTGCTGAAAGAGAGCTTCGTTCTGAGAGATTCTTGGAACTTCTTCCAGAATCTTGAGGTGAACTGCGTGCCTCGGTGGAACACCCCCAAAATCGGGTTATCGATTTTTGTGTTGTTATTCCTTCCTAGCTTTTCTCTCCCAAATTTTTCCTCTAGAATCTGGCAAGTGACTAGGAGAATCCACACAATCCTCAACCTCTCAGTGCCTTGCCATGCTCTTGTGCAAGTCAACCTTCCATCAGTAAACCCCGAATCTCATTCAAACCCTACTTCCAAAATATTGGAACTAGAAATCCTGCCTTTGTGTTCACAAAGGAGCTATAATTTCCATTGCTCTGTTAATCCTCCCAAAAATTTCCAAAGATCCTCCTTCATCCATCCACTCTAGATGTGCAAAAATATTGCCAAGTCATATGAAATATTTCCCATCTAGATATAATTCCTTTTTCTTTCTTTCTGAGGAATTAAATCCAGGAAAATATCTATCCATCTCGGGAGTCCATGAAAACTTGTGGAGATATTCTTGTTGATCATATCAAGCTCTCATAAAAATATTGGCCATAATTAAATAGTGGAAATTACATTCTCCTATTTAAAGTCAATATTTGAATTTGGGGCCTTTCCAAAGGAACTACCATTTGGGTAGCTAGGAAAAATACCAAATAATCTATAGAGCTTCTCATATCAATATCTTCATCAATTCCATGAAAACATCAAGTTCCACAATTCAAATTTTGAGCACCACACCCCTTTGCAAATTATGTCCAGATTTCCTATTTGCAAAGGAAGTGCTTGATTCCTTAATCTCTTTGGGCGGAAATATTTCACGGTGATTCATTATGATATATTACCCTTGTACACCAAAAATGAGACCATTTCATCTAGCCACTCTTCTTGAGTAAATGATCCAAGATTTTGTCCAGATTGGAGCACTCTGAAGGAAGTATCATTTTTACTTATGCAAATGGTATGAAATTTTTACAGTGCCTTCATAAGCCTACATTATTTTTCTCTGCCAAATTTGGGCCATTTTCATCTAGCCATTTGACCGAGAATCTTATTTTTAACTTTTGGTCAGTTTGCCATATTGCAAAGGAAGTACCATATAGAGGTGCTTGTTTGAGCTGAAACTTTGCCAAGTTAGTCACCCTAGTAGATGATCAACGCCTGCCCAAGTTCATGCCAAGAGAAGCAATGTGATGGCCACTGCACGGCACAAATACATGGTTGTCACCTGTTGTTTGACTTAGGAGTAGTCACACCAGAGCTTCAGTATCATTCTTGAGGGGTCAAGTCAAACCAGGGAAGGATGGAGAAGACCCCACACATGGTTTGTCTTCGAGCAGGGCGTGGCAACACCGTGGCCACGCAGTTACCACGTGCAGAGCACGCCAAAATCACGCCCTGTGCTTGGGAGTCGTCGGGAGCGCGCCTCCAGCGGGTTCTACCTCGTCCTCGAGTATCAACTAGTTGCCCACCACACTCGCGCACCCTCTAGAGCCCTCTTCCCATTGTCCTCTAGTCATGGTCGCCTCTGCCGCCGTCCCAAAGCTCTGGTCGCCATCCCGAAGCCTCGGCCACTGTCGCGAAGGACCTTCCCGAGCCTATCTAAGCGTGCCCCAAGCCCCTCCCCTCACTAGCAAGCCTCTCCAGCACCCCATCGAGCCCCAACCCCCACCCCCCTCAAACTCCCGGAGCCCTCCTCGTTCCCCATTGCCGCCTCGGTCACGTTCGGCCGCTGCTTAAATTGGGATGAGACGGAGCTCCTCTCGCCAACCTACCACCACCAGCAGCTTCACCATGTTCCAGAAAGCCTCCCTGCGCGTTCACCCTTCCTCCTGTGGCTTCTGTCCATGACCCCCCGACGCCCGCAACCGTTCTCCACTGCGGCTGATGCCTCGCGTGGCTCGGTGCATCCTGGCATCCTGGCATCCTGTTCTCCACTGCGTCGGTGGTCTGGGCTCCACCGGGGAGGGTTGGAGCTATCCGGGTGAGTGCCGACGCCGCACGCCTCTCCGCTAGATCGCACGGGACCGAGAGGTAGAAGAAGGCATTGACCGCCAGCTGGCCCCGCCTCTTATCGGACCCACCTGTCGGTCAGACAACTGCGTTGACCCCGAGCCCGCGTATCTTAAGTGGAAGCATATGTCCATGAGTACGCTTTCACCTCAGGAAATTGTATTCCATTAGATACGATTTCTGTTTTAGCCTAGCCGGCCGAACCCTTTATATTGCAAACGTTCATTTGTCAAGAGCAGAAATGACTAAATTTTTGTTTGATTTTTGCCTAATGAATGAACGTCCGTATCTTCGCGACCGTAACCCCAATTGAGGTAAAACCAACGCCCACTCCTTCGTCTCGTCGAGCCTGTCGTGTTGGTACCATTTCCATATTGTTTTCACACAGTGGACATTGAGCATTTTTCCCTTGCCCTCCGAGAAGGAAACTTCTCCAG
Source organism: Hordeum vulgare subsp. vulgare (assembly GCF_904849725.1). Taxonomy (NCBI): domain Eukaryota; kingdom Viridiplantae; phylum Streptophyta; class Magnoliopsida; order Poales; family Poaceae; genus Hordeum; species Hordeum vulgare. The sequence goes on from NC_058521.1 coordinate 196,224,093, forward strand.
CAAATCTTTCCGGCGTTTTATCGCGCTTCTTCCCGGCGTATTCATCAACCCCCAGGCAAGCCAACATCTTATCATGAGCTTTGGACTTGTGTGATTATTTTGCTTGCACCCTGTGCGTTTATCTGTAACACCTACTAGTCTGCATTTGCATAGACCTGTGATGACATCGGTATTAGCTACTAACATTACTCTTCATCTAATGCCGTGTCTTGTTTCCATATTACCATATTAATAATAATATTGTTAATAACATTGACATGTTAGTACTATGGTGCGATCTTATGCCATGACTATCATTAATATCTTGTTGTTAAGTAATCGTAGCACTTATAATTTTCAACGTAATGGTACGATGATGGATATGTTGACTTGAATTAATAAATGCAACATAGTTGGTTGATCTCGAGTCACGTGTCCGGGCTTATCCGTGCAACCACATTTAATGGTGTGGGACGACCTTGACTTGGTCTGATTGCGTGCTCTTTCACCGGTACCTCCAAAGAGGGAGGGTTATGCGCGTGTTCTACCCTGATCAGGTAGGCGGCGATAACCTTGTGAGCCAGTTGAGTTGTTTGGGGTACCCGTCCCCGTTTGGGACAGTTTTGTTTTGGCCACGACGGTGGCAGGTTTCACAAGGACACACAGGACACCCAGGGTAGGACTCCGGGGGAGAATGAATGCCCGGGTATGATGAGAGAGTCACGGGTCAGACAGGTTTCATTGAAGCAATGCTGGTCCATCCGAATGGGATCACGAGGCCAGGTGCTCCATGCTGTGGGTAGAGTGCACAACCTCTGCAGAGTGAAAAAACTATTCAAATAGGCGCGTCCATTGTATTAGATAGCCCGTCCAGACCTCAGTAGGTGGTCAACCATAACAATGATAACAATGACGAAAGAACTCATCTTGTGTAGACATCAGAGGATGTCGGGAATATGATATGTTAGCCAAGAGATGGCTATATGATGAGTGGTCGGATGACCATATGATTTGGATGGGATTTGGATCCTTTCAGGTTGGATTATAAGTAATTCGAGGGTTGTGGGACAACCCAGAAGAGAGCAAGTTGGTATTCGGTAACACTAAGTATTTAAAAGTACCTAGTGTGATGATTGCCATGCTATGAAGATTACATGCTTGATCGATATTATGCTATGCTTGATCCATGTTTTCCTGTTAATTCCATGCCATGCTTAGAATAATTATAAGCATAGGGATAGCTTTTTCATCTTCTTGTTTGGATGCTATGTATTTGGTTGTCTTGCGAGTAAATTCAAAGTACTCACCTCGTCTTGCACGTGGCTAGTTGCAGGAGAAGGTCCGTCGTGCTAGATCGTAACCCAGCCAGTCCTGTGAGTTATGAAGCCCATCCAAAGCCGTCATTGCCGCTGAACCAAGACCTCTAGTGCTATTTAGTCAGCCTTGGAGCTATGTAATATTGTTGTAATCAACAGTATTCTAATACTCCAATATGATCAATAAAGCTATTTTGTGCCTGGGATTACGGTATCATGTCTTATCCTTTGGCTGGCCTACGTCGGCCCTCTATCGGGGTACCACATGACGTGTTATGAGAGCCAGGCTGGCTATAGGTTACCCTAGCACCAGACCACCCTAGGTTCAACCGGTTGTGAGGCCAATAGAGTTGACCCATAGCTGGTATCCGACATGGCCACTATTGATCAACAGGTGGCGCAGTCGGAAGGGACATGTCCCTACCCAGCTGCCCGCCCACCCAGCCACTCTGGATTGGACCATGACCCTACTTAGTTGTCGGCCGTGCCGGCGTATCTTCTGCCCGGCAGGAGAAGGATCCTCGACATGCTGGTGTGTTCCAGCCCGACTGCCTATTTAACCCCTCCCACTTGTGAGTCGCAGCTCTCTCCATCCAGTAAGCCAGATCCCTTCAAGAGAACCCAGGCTAGTATTCCCCAAACTAGCAGCCATGGCGAGTTCTTCCAAAACATCCACTTTCCGTAGCCGAACTTTGGCTCATGGTTATCCCGGCTTTCGCCCATCCTTTCGAGTATGCTCACTCGAGCCCTTGGCTGTAGTAATCCTCGAGTGTATCTGGTGTTCCAATCGGAACCCGTTCCCACCTTTGTCAATTCCATGCAAAGGTGCATATCAACCCAGGTCCAACAGTGGATGGGAAGCCCATGAATTTTCGGGGCAAACCCATGCCCACCCGTGCGATGGTTGTCCAGATAGCTGCTGCGGAAGCTATCACCCGTGTTCGTTTCTAGTTTCCGCAAGTGGCGGAGATGCGGGAGTTAATCTATTTCCCCTCTGCGTCAGACACAGGTTGCGATTTCTCTCGCATAGTCGAAGACGCAGACCCAGCAATAGCTCGACTGGTCGAGTTTGTTGCTGCCCATGGACTATTGCTATCCGGCATTCTTAGAGAGTTCAAAGCCATTGACCATGACACCACATGGTTGTTACGGGAGCATACCGTGCGGTCCGTCAAATTGCATCCTAGGCCACCAGTTCCCTATTGCCAAACCAAGTGCCACCTTCGGGGCTAGTACCACTCTCGCAATCTATGGACCCATATCAACCAGGAAACATCAACCCAAATTCTATTCAAGGAGCTATCCGGCGACTTCGTCGTCAGGATGTGTTCCGTCAAGTTCCCACTACAGGTCCAGCAGTTGAGCCCTAACCCATAGAGTTGTCCGACGATGGAGACGGAAGTTGGCTCAGCCTTCGTCCCCAGGAGAGCTGCGGCTAGAGTAGGCCCATTTGTGGCTCCGACAGTGATTGAAGCCAGGAGATGCCACAAGTATGTGTGTTGCGCACACGGTTTCTCCGCCTGCATATAGGATTAAGACTCTGTAGTTCGGAGTGAGTTGTAGCTATTAGCTGCCTAGTACGGCTGCGTGTTGTTGTATGATTGTACTACTTGCATTGCTTGTGCTTGTGAGTTGTTGTAATGTAATGTATGCATGTTTTCTCTGTGTGCTTGGTTCATCTGTCACCCTGTTAAGTAGAGTTGTTTAACAGAGCTCATAGTGGATTCTTAACTAGATTCTAGTGAGTAGAACACTTACACCAAATAACAACAGACTCGCCCAGAGTCCCTAACAAAATGCGAGCTAGTGTAGGCGTATGTATACCAGGAGTACATACACCCACTAGCATTAAAGCACCTTAGTGTAATCTGCTCAATATTTTTTCCTTCTTCTGTCTGCATTTTGCTACCATGTGCATTCTGCATCTTCTTGCATATTAGTCTAAATAAATTGCATGTGTATTGTGTGAACAATGTCTGCACGCCGGTTGCAATCTCGGAGAAATTTTGATAAATTTTATTGCAACGTAGACCGTTACAACCCTTTCATACCAAGAACTAAACCCTGACTCTACCCCAGCACCCACTCATTGTGGATGTCGTTCATCATGGAGCAACAAGCAGCATGGCCTCTAGACTGGTAGAGCTCCGCTGACCGCACCACACTAACCCCAGACCCAGCGGCGCCTCTGTCACCGTCTTGTGTGATGTTGACAGGCCGCCCATCACCCCATCGCCCGCGCTTATTTCGCTAGCCTGAGACGGCATAGATGACCCCCAGCCACCCATGTGGCAGCGGCATCACGACAATTATCGATGATCATCGCGCACAGCAGCTGCAAACGGCCAACCAATGCTGCAAGTAGACCAGCCAGGAGGATCGTGATCAGCTCCAACCCCACGTTCGCCATTAGCGCCTTGCCTTGTGCTCCTTCAACCAGCAGGAGAAGGAAAAGAGGAGGAAGAAGTGAGGTAGGGTGTGAGGTGGTAGGTAGAAGTAATAAAAAGGCGGTCGTTTTTATAGCCCCAGCCCGGTGTACGGTGAGCAAGGTCCACGAGACCGTGCACTGCTCGATCACCGGCGTCGAGGAAGCGAATCCACGAGCAGTGTCGACCGGCGTTGTCCCGATGGGAGTGCTCTCTACATTGGTCTCATGCACGCCGCGCACTACCATTTTAGGGTGCTTTACGCCCTAGGAGCTATGCATGCGCAGTGCCTAGACGCACTTCGGACAGTGCAAGAGCGAGGGAGAGAGAGAGAGAGTCGTTGGCCAAAGAAAGAAGAAGAAGGCTGCCAGTGGGCCCTGGTCCCACCTGTCAGCAAGAGAGGCCACTGTTCATTGTGGTGCCCCAAGAATTTTTGAAAAAAAAGGAAATTCTGCTTTTTTTTAAATGTTAGGACTACCAGTAACACCTACCTATGGAGTAGATCCCACGATATCCGTATCTCCATTTGGGTGTACCGGTTTTTGGTACTCTTAACCCGGTTGTTTTCAACCACAGTGTTAAGATCCAACCCAGAGGTTTTTTTCTAGGAGGCGTAATATTTGTTATAAGCTAACCCTAGGAATCTCGAGGAAGAGATTCTTCTAAGGGGGGAAGGTTTGTAACACCCCAAAAATCAAGTTATCGATTTTTGTCCTGTTATTCCTTCCTAGCTTTTCTCTTCCAAATTTTTCCTCTCGAATCTAGCAAGTGACCAGGAGAATCCAGACAATCCTCAACCTTTCAGTGCCTTCCCATGCTCTAGTGCCAGTCAACCTTCCGTCAGTAAACCCCGAATCTCTTTCAAACCCTAGTTTCAAAATATTGGAACTGGAAATATTGCCTTTGTGTTTACAAAGGAGCTATCATTTCCCTTGATTTGTTAATCCTCCCAAAAATTTCTTGAGATCCTCCTTCATCCATCTACTCTAGATGTGCAAAAATATTGCTAAGTCATATGCGATATTTAGATCTAGAATTAATTCCTTTTTCTCCCTTTTGAGGAATTAAATCCAGGAAAATATCTATCCATCTCTAGAGGCCATGAAAACTTGTGGAGATATTCTTGGTGAACATATTGAGCTCTCATAAAAATATTGGCCATAATTAAATAGTGGAAATTGAATTTCCCTATTCAAAGTCAATATTTCAATTTGGGGTGTTTCCAAAGGAACCACCATTTTGGTAGCTCGCAAAAATCCCAAATAATCTGTCGAGCTTCTCATTCCATATCTTCATCAATTCCATCAAAACATCAAGTTCCACAATTCAAATTTTGAGCACCACACCCCTTTGCAAATTATGTCCAGATTTCCTGTTTGCAAAGGGAGTGCTTGAGTCCTTGATCTCCTTGGGCTGAAATATTTTAAGGGTGATTCATTATGATATATTACCTTTGTACACCAAAAATCGTCCCATTTCATCTAGCCAATCTTCCTCAGTAAATTATCCAAGTTTTTGTCCAGATTGGAACACTCTGAAGGAAGTATCATTTTTACTTATGCAAATGGTATGACATTTTTACGGTACTGTGACAGCCCGATGCCGACTTTCTAGAAGCTTCCCCTCTCTTTCCGTTTTCGTCGTGTGGCTTAGTTTATTTGTCGTGTCATCATCGCATCATGCACATCATCAACAGTGCATCGGTGTCTCCGTTGCCGCCCGTTTTCAAACTTGCATGCGTTGAATAGTTGCCGGTTTACGTCGCTGTCCGTTCCGAGCCCGACCGCACACGCACGCACCCGCGCCACCGTCAAAACCCTGTTTTGAAAGTGTGTTTAAAACTCTCTCTGATCGAGGTGAGACTTGGCACGCGGTCGCGATTAGATGTAGCTAGGCCGCCTGTCGAATTTCGTCGCGATCGGAGACCGTCTGGTACCCGAACGGTCGCCCGTAGCGGCACCGTCTTCGGTTATTCGTCGGACATCTGTCGGTCGTTTTAAATTCGTGCCGCGCCGCGCGTTCTCCCTCTCGTCTCCGGTTATTCCCTCCATGGCTGCGTACCCATACCCGCGTTCGGAATCGTCCGAATCCGAACCCGCGGTTGGATCCGGATCGCGATTCCGGTTAACCGAGCCCCCATTTTCCTTATAAATACCCCCTCCTCCTTAATTTTTGGACAACCTCTCTCCTCCCACCTCGGGATCCGCGCCCTAAACCTAACCCTAGCCGCGCCGCTCCACTCTCTCTCCTCTGCCAGCGCCGCCGGGCCTGCAAAGCCCATCGCAGGCCCGCCCGAGCCCGAACCGCCGCCGCCGCCCGTACGGTTCCCGTAACCGCGCTACCCCGGGCTCCCCGAGCGCCGCCTTCCTCGCACCGCGCCGCCCCCTGCCAGCCGGCAGTCGCCGTCCGACGAGATCCCGCCGCCCAGGCCGGCCCTTGCCTTGCCAGCCCCGCCGGCCAGCACCGCCGCTGCCGATCCCTGTACGCTGCCTGCAGTAGCCGCCGCGCCAACCTCCCTGCAGCTGCGCCGTCGCCCCGGGGAACCGCCGGCCGGATCTGGCCTGATCCGGTCCGGGGAAGCTTCTCTGGCCAGCGCCGCTCCTCGGCCTCGCCAGTTCCCGTCGGCCCCGCTGCCCTGGAGGTCGCCGCCGCCATGGCCTGGCCTCGCTCCAGCGGGCGACGGGAGGAGCCGACCCTGCCGCTCGCCTCGCGTGGTGCCCCGGGGGCCCACCTACCAGCCTGATGGCCCATCTCCTTCGGCCTCGCTCCTCGGCCCACTCCACCAGGCCGGTCTGATTCGGCCCGAGGTGAGCTTATCCCTCACCCCGGGCGTGTATTAGCTATGTTGCGCCTCCAATTCGGCCCGTTAGGATTTTAGGTTGTTTTTCGGAATTGTTTATATTCCAGAAATTAGGTATATCTTAGAACGTCTGTAGTTTCTTAACCGTAAGTCGGAACGACGCGTGTTATATATTGTTTTGGGGTAGCTTCGCGAGTAGAACACGATTATGCAACATGCATATTTGTTTAACGCTATTTAGAGTGCCTAATGCTTTGTTTTACGTGCTGTTTAACTAGGATCCGTACCGTAGTTAATTTTCGCGCGTGCCCGGGTTGTTCGTATGACGTAGAATAAATGTCCATGCTCTAGGGAGCTATTTTCCATGTAGTTTAGAGCGGTCAAGTGTATTTTTGCGTGTAGGGATTGCCCATTAGAGTATTTTTCGTGTCTAGGCTTAATTCTCCCGCATTATTGTGTAGCGTTATTTTGTGTTGCAAACCCCACATATTATATATGTTTCCGGGGTAGAAAAATCTCATGGATTTTTCTCTGCAATTAGTTTTAGGTTTTGAGGAAGTTAGTTCGCGAGATATTTTGTTGTGAAGCCCTTGTGTTTAATTCGTAGGGTTTATTCCGTGCCTCGTTTGAATTAGTTGTTATTTTCACTAAGTCTGAAATAGAGTGTGAGATGCACTTTTAGTGTCTTCTTTTCCTGGTGCTCCTTGCTGCCATGCTAGTAGTTGTTAGTTGTTTGTAGTAGTGCGTCTTGCCCTCTTTCATGACATGCCTTGCTTGAGCTCATCGGAGTTGTGTAGCCGAAGTTGTGAGGCGTAGAAAGTGCTATGTGGCTATTTTTGGCAGATTGTAGTGATTTCTTGTTTTGCTCGTAGTTGTTGAACCGTAGCTCCGTTTTGATCGTGCCCTACTCGAAACTTGATTAGAATCTCATGCAGTTTCATTTTTCTCTTGCTGTTCGTTTGATTTGAAGTGCTCGTAGCCGTAGCTGCACACATTTTGCATTCATGCCATCATATCTTGCGGTGCTTGCATCTTTTGATCCGTAGCTCCGTTGGAGATGTTCTTTACGTGTAGGTTGCTTGCCTTGACGCGTAGAATCACGTGAACCTATTTGTTTTTCTGTTTAACAACCAATTAAATGCAGTAATTCAGATCTGGACAGAATTGTAAATTAACATGTGAGGTCGTTTTGGAGGTGCTATATGTCATTTCCGACCTCATTTAAAATGTCTAGATAGGTAGTTTAATTTCCGCTTCACCTCTTGCATGTTTGACAACTTTAATATTGCCGTGTATCTAATCGGGATAGAACTAAATATTAAGCGTGGAGTTTCGTCAATATGCAACTCGTTGCATATTGAACTTCACTTAATGTGTAGTGTTTGATTGTGTGAATTGTCATGTCGTGACTTGCATGTATTCAGTAGCTCATGCATCATATGTGTTATGCTTCGTGTGGTGAATTTCGTGTGTTGATTTGTGTTTCCGGTTTGCTTCGTCTCGATAGAGTTCCGCAACGTGCCGGATTGTGAGGACCCGTCGACTACGTCGGTTCATGTGCTTCACGGAGGCATTCTTCTTCCAAGCGGGACCTCAGGCAAGATGTACATTTCCCCAGATACCATTACTATCATTGCCATGCTAGTTTATCGCTTCTATCGTTTATGTCTCGTTGCCTACCACCTGTTAAATATCAGCCTCTCAACAATGCCATGATTACCATCAACCTGTTCGACCTAGCAAGCCACTGATTGGCTATGTTACTGCTTGCTCAACCATGTTGTTAGTGTTGCTAGTTGCAGGTGCAGATGCTTCCATGTGAAAGCATGGGTTCCTTGTCATATCACCATATGTTAATGCTATTTAATTTAATGCACCTATATACTTGGTAAAAGGTGGAAGGCTCGGCCTTTCTAGCCTGGTGTTTTTTTCCACCTTTGCCCCCTTAGTTTCGGCTACCGGTGTTATGTTCCATAAACGAGAGCTCCTAACACGATTGGGGTTGTTATGGGGACCCCCTTGATACTTCGTTTTAGATTAAAGCTGGTCTGGCAAGGCCCAACTTTGGTTCTACATTTTCCCAACATAATAATTTTGATAAATTGAAATGCATAGGGAGTTAGCGCTACCCGAGGAGTAATTTTACATAAACAGGGGGGTCCAGTGCTGATGGTGTTGGTCCCAAATGGTCTGCCTGCGGGGCCAGCACGAGGAAACTCGAGGTTTGGCACCTGTAGCTAGTTCCTTCCGTCGTGTCCTGAGAACGAGATACGCTGCTCCTATCGGGTACGTCGACACGTCGGGCGGCCTTGCTGGATTAGTTTTACCTTTGACGAGATATCTTGTGCATCGGGATTCCGGTGATGCTTTGGGTAATCTCGGAGTTGAGGTTTTCCACTAGGGAATCCGACGAGATCGCGAGCTTCGTGATTGAGGATTTCTATGCGGCTTGTGGTAATTTGTGATGGACTAGTTGGAGCACCCCTGCAGGGTTAAATCTTTTGGAAAGCCGTGTCCGCGGTTATGTGGCAACGTGGATACTTTGTTTAACACTGGTTCTAGATAACTCGAAGTTAATTAAATAAAACATGCCAACTGTGTGCGTAACCGTGACTGTCTCTTTCGTGAGTTCCTTCTCCGGTCGAGGACACGGTGGGGTTATGTCTGACGTAGGTAGGTGTTCAGGATCATTCATTTGATCATTTGTAGTTCACGTCCGCTATGCGTAGATCCTCCCCCTCTTACTTCTTGTACTCGTAAGTTAGCCACCAAATATATGCTTAGCTGCTGCTGTAAGCAAACCACTTAACCATACCTCACCCATTAAGCTTTTCTAGTCTTGATACCTTTGGAAATGAGATTGCTGAGTCCCCTGTGGCTCACAGATTACTACAACTCCAGTTGCAGGTGCAGGTAAAGGTTACTCGACGCGAGCGCGTTGATTGTTCATTTGAAGTTGCCTCTTCTTCGTCTTCTTCATCGATCTAGGATGGGTTCCAGGCCGGCAGCCTGGGATAGCAAGGATGGACGTCGTTCTTCTTTTATCGTTTGTTTTTGTCCGTAGTCGGACCCTGCTCTTACTCTTGATGATTATGTAATGTACTGATGTGACTCTGATGTAGCCTGTGGCGAGTGTAAGCCAACTCTTTATTTATCTCTTCTTTTCAGTACATGTACTTGTAACGATATCCATTCTTGCGACACGACGAGATGCACTTCTATCCCTGACGAGGCCCTCGTGCCAAATTGAGGATAGGGTCGCATCTTGGGCGTGACAAGTTGGTATCAGAGCAAGGACCGACCTAGGAGCCCCCTTGATTGATCGAACTTGGCCGAGTCGAGTCTAGTGAAAAACTATTTGAGTCTTAGTTATATATCGGAGAGTAGGATTCTTTTTTCTCCTCTTCTATGCTCTGGTGAGGAATCTTGACGTAATAATTTATTCTACTCCTCTTCTCACTGAATTTTTTTTTAGGATCACGCGGATATTTTTGAGATCTATATGATGCCGATGTGACGGAGTTCTGTCTTGGTGCCTCCTGTCTGACTTGATTTTCTTCCGGGGAGTTGAGCTCCAGGGGATTCTTGAGCACATCGTTATCATTCAGATTTCTTAGTATCTAAGAACGAAGGATGTTCGTAATTGCTTCAATACTAGTAGTGGCGAGATAACCCCGATGTCCCCAGTACTGGTGCAGATTGTTCGGGGGTACTGCCATACTTTGTATCGTTGCGATCACGAGGGTCTGTTGTAGATGAAGGTCCAAGATTCTGGTCGTGTGTTGACGGATGTGATACAGGTGACGGGTTAGTATAGGAGTTGTGTGATAATTAGTGCTTGTATCCGTGTACCAGATTGCATGACCAGATATTTCGGGAATTCATAGATGGGAATTCAAGTAGTTGCTTATAGGACAATCTTCCAACAAATAAATGATGTTAGGTTGGGGTTCGACATCTAGTGGATTCGTTTGTTCACGGTCGACTTACAGCGGTACATGTTATGTCTTAAAGAGTCCTTGTAGCTTGCTACGACTCGGGGACGCTTCGTATGTCAGGTGCACTGCCTTGCACTTGATGGCTTCTGTAATTCGTGCCCGTGCGATCCTGTCCACGAAAATATCGAACGGAAATCTTTCTCATGAGTTTGTTCTGGCTTGTTTCATAAGTCGCACCCTTTGTTGTTGGAATATGGTAATTCAGTTGCTTCGATGTCAAGTGGTGATTTCAGATCTTTCCAAGAGGTGTTTTCATATTTTTATATGAGAATGCTAATTAAACCTCTTGCTTAATCAGTTGTCTTATCAGTTCTTGTCAACCGGAGTCGTCATGTCAATTCTTCTCCAACCGGTGTGTTTCTCTCCAAGTGGATTCAATCCTCTCCAATTTCGCAAGATCATTCTCTCTTTTATTTCAGAGTTCATCTCATCCGTCCCAAGTTGTCTTTGTTTTTCCCCGCCCTCCCGCCCTTTTTCTTTAGTGATTGGGTTTCATCCAACTGCATTCATTTCAGTGATGCTTCCGCTATCTTTTCTTCCTTTCGTAACCGGTGATTCATCGTGAAGATTCTTAGGAGCTTCGTGTCATATTCGTTCATTATTGTCATCCTTACCGGCGAATTTGATTCGGTCGTCTGTGTTCATCATATCCTTTTTTTTCGTCCTTGTAATTCTTCCTATGTTGGAGATTCTTATCAACATATCCTGTTATTCATTCATCTTTTTCTATCGGCGTGTTGAAGATATCTCGGAGTTTCTTGTTTCAGATATTTAATTATTTTGAGGTGCACAACCTCATCTAGTTCTCTTCATACCGGTGCTATATCAATCTTTCTAGTAATCTTTTCTACGGTGATTTCTTTGAGTGGGCCCATAACCCATAGGTTCTTTCCCAGGATCTTACCTGGCTCTTTTAATCATCTCCGAAGATCTTTAAATCTTTTCAACTATGACGTGAGTATGAATTTCATCAGTCATATCCCATCTTCAAGTTCTATTTGAATTAATTCTCTTATTTGGCTCAACCTTTCATTCCTCATTATTCCGGAGTGTCTCAGCTATTCTTGGTGGTGTTGTTTCTCGTCATCATTCTCAGTTCGCAAATCTGAAGGAGTGTTTCTCTCGAATCTTGGTCCATTCTCTTGAAGAGATGATCTCAGCTTCGTGTTTTCCTCTCAATTGTTTCTATCGTGAGTAATCCCTTTCGTGCTATCCGGTGCTTTTCTGAGTTGTTTTCATTCTCGATCCTCCGAAGGCCATCATTTAAGAATACTTTTTCGTTCTCAGCTTTCAGCTTCATCCTCAATTCTTCTTAATTGTTGTCCCTTCATTCGTCTCTCGATTATCCGGTGCTTTGCTCAAGTTTTCCCTCAGGTGGCTCATGAGCTCTTGATTTTCATGTATCTTCATTATTTCGTGGTGTTCCCATTCAATTGTGAATTCTTACCGGTGCTTCCTTCAATTTTGCTTCAAGTGGTGCTTAGCTCTCTGTCTCTTCAAGATTCATTTCTAGTAGAATAAGTGATATGCTAAATTCGTTGATTGTCATCAGTTTAACTTGATGAAGGATAAGCATAACATAATTCTTATTCTTGTTCATAGTAATCTGAATTCTTCTTCTGGAGTGCCTCATGATATCAACTCATTTGCTCTAGTGTTTTTATCTTCCTTTTCCGGAGTTCCAAGTTTTCTCAAGTATCTCTTTGTGAGACTTCATCTAAATCTTGGCAAGGTCATAATCTTATTCCTTTCTACCTTGATATCTTTGCATCATTCATTCGTATACGGAGGTCCTTCTTGATGGTTCATCAAAGTTCAATCCACTCTCAAGTGTTCTTCAAGATTCCTGTTGGAGTACCTCAAGCATTCTTTCCCTTGCATTTTGGTGCAATTGTTCTTCCTTTATCCTTTGAGGTGGTATTATAGCATTCTTGTTAGTGTAGGAGTCTCGAAGAGATTTTATTTCAAGTATGAGATAATTAAACCCACCAATTCTTTGATCATGAGATATTTTCAACCCTTGATTTCTTCATTGAGCTATCTTGGTTTGGATTTCACCTAAAGCTTTTCCTATGGATTACGCTATCATGGTGCTTGTCATTAATCATAGTTCTCAATGTATCCTCTTGGTGTAAGATTGTTCATATCTTGTTTCTCCCAATCAATCCTTGTTTCTTTTAGTGGGTGGTTGTCACCTCATATTTGTTGAGATGATTTTCATAAGCCCACTACTATCTTGCTCTTTTCGTTGTTGTTTTTCCAACAACTCCGTCCAATTCTTCGTGCAAGGATGTTTGTCAAGTTCATTGGAGTTAGTAGTTGTCATTCTTTTCTTCATACTCTTCTTCCGTATGAGCTAGTTTCTATTCTCTTGTTCCGGAGGCATTGTGATGTTGCTCTTTTGGGTCTGTCTTGTTGTTCTATCAAGATCATGGTGTTCCCTTGCTCTATTTCCTTGTTTGTTGTGAATATTGTCTATTTCTTCCATCTTATTGAATTTTTTGTCCCTTTTTTCCTACCGAAGTGTTGCCGAAATTTTCCGTGAATTCTTCCATCTTCTCACATCATTCCTCATCGCTTTGCTACTTTCAAGGGTCGTTGGTTTCACTTGTTTGTCAAAGAAGCGACTAAGTTTTTACCTCTTGTTCTTTCTCATCCTCTTCCCCTTTCATTCTTGGATCTCGGGGCGAGATCCTCTTGTAGTGCAGGAGAGTTGTGACAGCCCGATGCCGACGTTCTAGAAGCTTCCCCTCTCTTTCCGTTTTCGTCGTGTGGCTTATTTTATTTTTCGTTTCATCATCGCATCATGCGCATCATCAGCAGTGCATCGGTGTCTCCGTTGCCGCCCGTTTTCAAACTTGCATGCGTTGATAGTTGCCGGTTTACGTCGCTGTCCGTTCCGAGCCTGACCGCACACGCATGCACCCGCGGCACCTTCGAAACCCTGTTTTTAAAGTGTGTTTAAAACTCTCTCTGATCGAGGTGAGACTTGGCACGCGGTCGCGATTAGATGTAGCTAGTCCGCCTGTCGAATTTCGTCGCGATCGGAGACCGTCTGGTACCCGAACGGTCGCCCGTAGCGGCACCGTCTTCGGTTATTCGTCGGACGTCTGTCGGTGTTTTTAAATTCGTGCCGCGCCGCCCGTTCTCCCTCTCGTCTCCGGTTATTCCCTCCACGGCCGCGTACCCATACCCGCATTCGGAATCGTCCGAATCCGACCCCGCGGTTGGATCCGGATCGCGATTCCGGTTAACCGAGCCCCCTTTTTCCTTATAAATACCCCCTCCTCCTTAATTTTTGGACAGCCTCTCTCCTCCCACCTTGGGATCCGCGCCCTAAACCTAACCCTAGCCGCGCCGCTCCACTCTCTCTCCTCTGCCAGCGCCGCCGGGCCTGCGAAGCCCATCGCAGGCTCGCCCGAGCCCGAACCGCCGCCGCCGCCCGTACGGTTCCCATAACCGCGCCACCCCGGGCTCCCCGAGCGCCGCCTTCCTCGCGCCGCGCCGCCCCCTGCGAGCCAGCAGTCGCCGTCCGGCGAGATCCCGCCGCCCAGGCCGGCCCTTGCCTTGCCAGCCCCGCCGGCCAGCACCGCCGCTGCCGTCCCCGTCCGCTGCCTGCAGTAGCTGCCGCGCCAACCTCCCTGCAGCTGCGCCGTCGCCCCAGGGAACCGCCGGCCGGATCCGGCCAGATCCGGTCCGGGGAAGCTTCTCTGGCCAGCGCTGCTCCTCGGCCTCGCCAGTTCCCGTCGGCCCCGCTGCCCTGGAGGTCGCCACCGCCATGGCCTGGCCTCGCTCCAGCGGGCGACGGGAGGAGCCGACCCTGCCGCTCGCCTCGCGTGGTGCCCCGGGGGCCCACCTACCAGCCTGATGGCCCATCTCCTTCGGCCTCGCTCCTCGGCCCACTCCACCAGGCCGGTCTGATTCGGCCCGAGGTGAACTTATCCCTCGCCCCGGGCGTGTATTAGCTATGTTGCGCCTCCAATTCGGCCCGTTAGGATTTTAGGTTGTTTTTCGGAATTGTTTATATTCCAGAAATTAGGTATATCTTAGAACGTCCGTAGTTTCTTAACCGTAAGTCGGAACGACGCGTGTTATATATTGTTTTGCGGTAGCTTCGTGAGTAGAACACGATTATCCAACATGCATATTTGTTTAACGCTGTTTAGAGTGCCTAATGCTTTGTTTTACGTGCTGTTTAACTAGGATCCGTACCGTAGTTAATTTTCGCGCGTGCCCGGGTTGTTCGTATGACGTAGAATAAATTTCCATGCTCTAGGGAGCTATTTTCCATGTAGTTTAGAGCGGTCAAGTGTATTTTTGCGTGTAGGGATTGCCCGTTAGAGTATTTTTCGTGTCTAGGCTTAATTCTCCCGCATTATTGTGTAGCGTTATTTTGTGTTGCAAACCCCACATATTATATATGTTTCCGGGGTAGAAAAATCTCATGGATTTTTCTGTGCAATTAGTTTTAGGTTTTGAGGAAGTTAGTTCGCGAGATATTTTGTCGTGAAGCCCTTGTGTTTAATTCGTAGGGTTTATTCCGTGCCTCGTTTGAATTAGTTGTCAACTAGGGAGTTGATCTTGGATGTTTTGTTTAGCCTCTAGTATTTTTAGTTGCAATAGAAATGCATGTTTAGGTGTTGTTTGCTTGCTCTCAAGTTGCTTGCTCTCAAGTCTGGAATCTGTTATTATTTTGTTGCTGTTTTGTTTTGCTTCTAGCTTGTGGTCTCTAGCTCTTTTGGAGTTGCTCCAATGAAGTTAGTTGTACCCCTTGTATTTCTCTAGCTTGCTGCGAAGTTTCATGCCATTTGGAGTCTGGTAGCCATAGGTTTTGCTGCTGTCAATATGCCTTCAGGCTGAAAACTGCACTTTCAGGAGGTGTTATTTTCACTAAGTCTGAAATAGAGTGTGAGATGCACTTTTAGTGTCTTCTTTTCCTAGTGCTCCTTGCTGCCATGCTAGTAGTTGTTAGTTGTTTGTAGTAGTGCGTCTTGCCCTCTTTCATGCCATGCCTATCTTGAGCTCATCGGAGATGTGTAGCCAAAGTTGTGAGGCGTAGAAAGTGCTATGTGGCTGTTTTTGGCAGATTGTAGTGATTTCTTGTTTTGCTCGTAGTTGTTGAACCGTAGCTCCGTTTTGATCGTTCCCTACTCGAAACTTGCTTAGAATCTCATGCAGTTTCATTTTTCTCTTGCTGTTCGTTTGATTTGAAGTGCTCGTAGCCGTCGTTGCACACATTTTGCATTCATGCCATCATATCTTGCGGTGCTTGCATCTTTTGATCCATAGCTCCGTTGGAGATGTTCTTTACATGTAGGTTGCTTGCCTTGACGCGTAGAATCACATGAACCTATTTGTTTTTCTGTTTAACAACCAATTAAATGCATTAATTCAGATCTGGACAGAATTGTAAATTAACATGTGAGGTCGTTTTGGAGGTGCTATATGTCATTTCCGACCTCATTTAAAATGTCTAGATAGGTAGTTTAATTTCCGCTTCACCTGTTGCATGTTTTACAACTTTAATATTGCCGTGTATCTAATCGGGATAGAACTAAATATTAAACGCGGAGTTTCGTCAATATGCAACTCGTTGCATATTGAACTTCACTTAATGTGTAGTGTTTGATTGTGTGAATTGTCATGCCGTGACTTGCATGTATTCAGTAGCTCATGCATCATATGTGTTATGCTTCGTGTGGTGAATTTCGTGTGTTGATTTGTGTTTCCGGTTTGCTTCGTCTCGATAGAGTTCCGCAACGTGCCGGATTGTGAGGACCCGTCGACTACGTCGGTTCATCTGCTTCACGGAGGCATTCTTCTTCCAAGCGGGATCTCAGGCAAGATGATCATTTCCCCATATACCATTACTATCATTGCCACGCTAGTTTATCGCTTCTATCGTTTATGTCTCGTTGCCTACCACCTGTTAAATATTAGCCTCTCAACAATGCCATGATTACCATCAACCTGTTCGACCTAGCAAGCCACTGATTGGCTATGTTACTGCTTGCTCAACCATGTTGTTAGCGTTGCGAGTTGCAGGTGCAGATGCTTCCATGTGAAAGCATGGGTTCCTTGTCATATCACCATATATTAATGCTATTTAATTTAATGCACCTATATACTTGGTAAAAGATGGAAGGCTTGGCCTTTCTAGCCTGGTGTTTTGTTCCACCTTTGCCCCCTTACTTTCGGCTACCGGTGTTATGTTCCATAAACGAGCGCTCCTAACACGATCGGGGTTGTTATGGGGACCCCCTTGATAATTCGTTTTAGATTAAAGCTGGTCTGGCAAGGCCCAACTTTGGTTCTACATTTGCCCAACATAATAATTTTGATAAATTGAAATGCATAGGGAGTTAGCGCTACCCGAGGAGTAATTTTACATAAACAGGGGGGGCCAGTGCTGATGGTGTTGGTCCCAAACGGTCTGCCTGCGGGGCCACCGCGAGGACACTCGAGGTTTGGCACCTGTAGCTAGTTCCATCCGTCGTGTCCTGAGAACGAGATACGCGGCTCCTATCGGGTACGTCGACACGTCGGGCGGCCTTGCTGGATTAGTTTTACCTTTGACGAGATATCTTGTGCATCGGGATTCCGGTGATGCTTTGGGTAATCTCAGAGTTGAGGTTTTCCACTAGGGAATCCGACGAGATCATGAGCTTCGTGATTGAGGATTTCTATGCGGCTTGTGGTAATTTGTGATGGACTAGTTGGAGCACCCCTGCAGGGTTAAATATTTCGGAAGGCCATGCCCGCGGTTATGTGGCAACGTGGATACTTTTTTTAACATTGGTTCTAGATAACTCGAAGTTAATTAAATAAAACATGCCAACTGTGTGCGTAACCGTGACTGTCTCTTTCGTGAGTTCCTTCTCCGATCGAGGACACGGTGGTGTTATGTCTGACGTAGGTAGGTGTTCAGGATCATTCATTTGATCATCTGTAGTTCACGTCCGCTATGCGTAGATCCTCCCCCTCTTACTTCTTGTACTCGTAAGTTAGCCACCAAATATATGCTTAGCCGCTGCTGTAACCTCACCACTTAACCATACCTCACCCATTAAGCTTTGCTAGTCCTGATACCTTTGGAAATGAGATTGCTGAGTCCCCTGTGGCTCAGAGATTAGTACAACACCAGTTGCAGGTGCAGGTAAAGGTTACTCGACGCGAGCACGTTGATTGTTCATTTGGAGTTGCCTCTTCTTCTTCTTGTTCATCGATCTAGGATGGGTTCCAGGCCGGCAGCCTGGGATAGCAAGGATGGACGTCGTTCTTCTTTTGTCGTTTGTTTTCGTCCGTAGTCGGACCCTGCTCTTACTCTTGATGATTATGTAATGTACTGATGTGACTCTGATGTAGCCTGTAGTGAGTGTAAGCCAACTCTTTATTTATCTCTTCTTTTCAGTACATGTACTTGTAACGATATCCATTCTTGCGACACGACGAGATGCGCTTCTATACCTGACGAGGCCCTCGTGCCAAATTGAGGATAGGGTCGCATCTTGGGCGTGACAGGTACCTTCATATGCCTAAATTATTTGTCTCCACCAAATTTGGGCTATTTTCATCTACCCATTTGACCCCAGAATCATATTTTTCACTTCTGGCCAGTTTGCCATATTGCAAAGGAAGTACCATATAGAGTTGCTTGTTTGAGCTGAAACTTTGCCAAGTTAGTCACCCTAGTAGATGACCAACCCCTTCCCAAGTTCATGCCAAGAGAAGCACTGTGATGGCCACTGCACAGCAAAAACACATGGCTGCCAGCTGTTGTTTGACTTGGGAGTAGTCACACGAGAGCTTCAATATAATTCTTGAGGGGTCAAGTCGAACAAGGGAAGGATGGAGATGACCCCAGACATGGTTTGGCTTTGAGCAGGGCGTGGCAACGCCATGGCCACGCGGTGACCACGTGCACAGCATGCGAAAACCGCGCCATATGCTTGGGAGTCATCGGGAGCGCGCCTCCAGCGGGTTCTAGCTCGTCCTGGAGTGTCGGCGAGTTCCCCACCGCACTAGCGCAACCTCTAGAGTCGTCTTCCCCTTGTCCTCTAGCCATGGTCGCCTCTGCCGCTGTCCCGAAGCTCCGGTCGCCATCCCGAAGCCTCAGCCGCTGTCGCGAAGGTCCTTCCCGAGCCTATTTTAGCGTGCCCCGAGCCCCTCCCCTCACTAGCAAGCCTCTCCAGCCCCCCATCGAGCCCCAGCCCCCGCCCAAAAGCTCTCGGAGCCCTCCTCCTTCCCCATTGCTGCCTCGCTCACCTTCGGTCACCGCTTAAATTGGGACGAGTCGGAGCTCCTCTCGCCAACCTACCACCACCAGCAGCTTCACCATGTTCCGAAAAGCCTCTCCGCGCCATCACCTTTCCTCCAGTGGCTTCTGGCCATGAGCCCCCCTACGGCCGCAGCTGTTCTCCGCCGCGTCTGATGCCTCGCCTGGCTCGGTGCTTCCTGGCGTCCTCTTCGTACCCCGAGGGATGTGGCGCTCCCTCCTGACTCTGCCGGTGGTCTAGGCTCAACCGGGGAGGGCCGGAGCTGTCCGAGCGAGCACGGACGCTGCCCGCTGCTCCTTTGGATCGTGGGGGCGCGAGAGGTAGAAGAAGGTGCTGCCTGCCACCGGGCCCCACCTCCTCTCGGCCCCACCTATCTGTCAGACAGCTGTGTTGACCCCGGGCCCGCCGATCTTAAGTGGAAGAGTATTTCCATGAGTACGATTTCACCCGAGGAAAGCGTATTCCATGAGATAAGCCTTCTGTTTTAGCCCACCCGGCCAAACTCTTTATATTGCGAACGTTCATTGGTTAAGAGCAGAAATGACTAAGTTATTATTTGATTTCTACCAAAGGAATTAGCGTCCGTATATTCGCGACCATAACCCCAATTGTGGTAAAACCAACGCCCACCCCTTCGTCTCGTCGAGCCTGTCGTGTTGGTACCATTTCCATACTGTTTTCACACAGTGGAAATTGACCATTTTACCCTTGCCCTCCGATTGAACCCTTTGAGAAGGAAACTTCTCCAGCAAATCTTTTTGGCGTTTTATTGCGCTTCTTCCCGGCGTATTCATCAACCCCCCAGGCAAGCCAACCTATTATCATGAGCTTTGGATTTGCATGATGACTTTGCTGCACCCTGTGTGTTTGTCTGTATCATCTGTTAATCTGTATTTGCATATACCTGTGATGACATCGGTATTAGCTACTAGCATTACTCTTCATCTAATGCCGTGTCTTCTTTCCATATTACCATACTAATAATAATATTGTCAATAACATTGACATGTTAGTACTATGGTGTGATCTCATGCCATGACTATCATTATTATCTTGTTGTAAGTAATCGTAGCACTTAAATTGTCAACGTAATGGTACGATGATGGATATGTTGAGTCGAAATAATAAATGCAACGTAGTTAGTTGATCTCGGGTCACCTGTACGGGCTTATCCGTGAAACCACATTTGCTGGTATGGGACGGCCTTGACTTGGTCTGATCGCGTGCTCTTTCACCGGTACCTCCAAAGAGGGCGGGTTATGCGCGCGTGCTACCCTGATCAGGTAGGCGGGGAGAACACTCTGAGCCAGTTGAGTTGTTTGGGGTACTCGTCCCCGTTTGGGATAGTTTTGTTTGGCCACGACGGTGGCAGGTTTCACAAGGACACACAGGACACCCAGGGTAGGACTCCGGGGGAGAATGAATGCCAGGGTATGATGAGAGAGTCACGGGTCAGACAGGTTTCATTGAAGCAATGCTGGTCCATCCGAATGGGATCACGAGGCCAGGTGCTCCATGCTGTGGGTAGAGTGCACAACCTCTGCAGAGTGAAAAAACTATTCAAATAGGCGCGTCCATTGTATTAGATAGCCCGTCCAGACCTCAGTAGGTGGTCAACCATAACAATGATAACAATGACGAAAGAACTCATCTTGTGTAGACATGAGAGGTTGTCGGGAATATGATATGTTAGCCAAGAGATGGCTATATGATGAGTGGTCGGACGACCATATTATTTGGATTGGATTTGGATCCGTTCAGGTTGTATTATAAGTAATTCGAGGGTTGTGGGAAAACCCAGAAGAGAGTAAGTTGGTATTCAATAACAGTAAGTACTTCAAGTACCTAGTGTGATTATTTCCATGCTATGTAGATTAGATGCTTGATCCATGTTATGCTATGCTTGATCCATGTTTTCCTGTTAATTTTATGCCATGCTTAGAATAGTTATAAGCATAGGGATAGCTTTGTCATCTGCTTGTTTGGATGCTATGTATTTGGTTATCTTGTGAGTACATTCAAATTACTCACTTCGCCTTGCACGTGGCCAGTTGCAGGAGAAGGTACGTCATGCTAGATCTTAATCCAGCCAGTCCTGTGAGTTATGAAGCTCAGCCAAAGCCGTCGTTGTCGCTGAACCAAGACCTCCACTGCCATTTAGTTAGCCTTGGATCTATGTAATATTGCTGTAATCAATAGTATTGTAATACTCCAATATGATCAATAAATCCATCTTGTGCCTGGAATTATGGTAGCATGTCTTTGACGTGCGCCAGGTCTTATGCTGGCGCTGGCGTGCGTCGGCCCTCTATCGGGGTGCCACACTCATTCTGATGCGATCTCCTTGGGAATTGCATCGAGGCTCACAATACGCTCAATGTAGAGGCTAGCCAGCTTGTCGCCCCATAGGTGGTACTGACCGTAATGAAGTGAGACATCTTGGTCAGATGGTCGACGATGACCCATATAGAGTCATGGCCTCTGCTGGACTTGCGTAAGCCGATGATGAAGTCCATGAAAACTCGGTCCCACTTCCACTCGAGCACCTGGAGATGTTGTAGCAATCCAGTAGGTCGTTGTTGATCAGCCTTGACCCTTTGGCACACGTCGCACTTGGCGATATAAGATGCTATTTCCATCTTCATGTCGTGCCACCAGAATCTTTCTTGGAGGTCCTGATACATCTTGGTGCCACCGGGGTGAATAGAGTAGGCTGTGTCACGAGCTTCCTGCAGGATCAAGTCCTTAAGTTCTGGCTTGTTGGGTATGCACAAACGTCTCCCAAACCACACTACTCTTTGCTCATCCCCCGTGAATTTTGGGGCCTTTCCTTCCCGGATCTTTTTCTTGATGCCTTTGATGCACTTGTGCCCCTTCTAGGCCTCCTTGATGTCGTTTGCCAACGTGGGTTTGAATTCGAGGTTAGCTAGGAATCCTGGTTCAAGTAGCTCCAACCCGAAGCTTTCCATCTCATCATATAAGGCGGATAGCCTTTCCTTGAGCATAACACTCAAGGTGCTGGCTTTCCGGCTTGAGGCATCGGCCACCACATTGGCCTTACCAGGGTGGTATTAGATGCCGAGGTCATATTCTTTGATTAACTCCAACCATCCTCGATGCCTCATATTCAATTCCCTTTGAGTAAGGATATACTTCAGACTCTTGTGGTCGGTGTATATTTCACATCCCTTTCCCCGAAGGTATTGTCGCCATGTCTTCAGGGCATGCACTACTGCTGCCAACTCGAGATCATGGGTGACACGACCGGTTTCCAAATAAATAAATAAATTGGAAATCAGCCATGTGCGTCGTCAGTGAAGAAAAGATTTCTCACTGTCAGACTCATCTTGATACAGAAAACCAGTAGTACTTAATACTATACAAGTAGAGCAAGGGTTGCTCTACAATTATTACAACATATCCAAGTCTTAGGAAAGATGGAATGTTACAGTGGTCTTAAGGGGAACTCTACTGCTCGCAAAAATAAAAGGGGCACATCACATTAGAGTAATGTGACATGACAAGTACTACTACGCGTTAAGCATCAGAGTGAAGCTCAACGATTTATTCGGGGTGGCAGAAGCGATGGAATAAAATAGCGGCGGACTCCAGGATTGCAAGACTGACTGGGACTCCTCTAGACATCGAACTCGTTATCGAACTCTTCATCCATGAGGTCTCCTTCATCCAAATGTGGCCACAACAACAAGCCAGTGAGTACTCCGAGAAGTACTCACAAACAGTTTGCACAAAAGATGAGATGCATGTAGTGGATTTTAATATGCATGGTTAGAATCAGGTTATATCCAAAATATATGCGCTGAAAGGAAATCAAGTTAGTGGATAAATCAGGTGGTAGTCCTCCTCACATATCCTTGACAGAAAAGTAAAAAACCACCGTCGGGTGTCTGAGCGACACCACATACAAGGCATACATAAAGGAAACAAACAACAAGCCACAAACGGGCGTCCTTGCGACAACACGGTAAGGGCAAAATAAATAGCTGGCCTCAGTCGGGCGTCTTAGCGAAAACACAGAAAGGGCATAATAAATAAAATAACAAGCTGCGATCGGGCGTCTTAGAGACACCACAGAAAGGGCATAATAAAGAAAATAACAAGCCGCAGTCGGTGTCTTAGCGACACCACAGAAAGGGCATAATAAATAAATGACAAGGCACAGTCAGGCGTCTTAGCGACACCACAGAAAGGGCATAATAAATAAATAACAAGAAGTATCCGGGTGGTACAACCAACCTTCAGGATAACTCTTGCACCAAAATACTTTTAGAAAATCTTAAAATAAATTAGGCATTACGAGGATCAATTTGCAAAAAGAATCACTAAAAAATAAGTTATGGATCAAAAGTTATAGCCCGAATAGTTTCAGGGCCTAATATGTAATAAGAATTATTTGAAACATGGGCTAGCTTGAGATATATCAAAGCGCCCGAGGGGAAAGGCATTTCCCCGAAAAGAAAATGGCTTTTGGCCGAATACGTTTTCTGCGAAATGCTTTAGAGGGGGAGAGAGACACTGTCAAGGGGGGCCCCCTGTCAGGTTTGAAGCCCTCACCGGCACGAGAAGCATCCGGTGATCGCCGACGACGATAGGAGGGAGGAGAGAGCCAGCTGAGGGTGCGGCATAACTCACCATTGACTCGCTCGTCTGATGGAAGAGGATTTGGCTGCGGGGGAAGCTTCACGTCGACAGCAGCAGGTCTTCGACGGAGAGCAGCTCCGGTGAGTTGCGGGGATCGATAGTAGAGAGCTCCTGCGATCAAATTGAGCGGTGTGAGAGAAGGGGAGGAGCTCCTGGACGCGAAAGGATGCCTTTGGAGGTCCTATCGATGCTTACACGACTCATGAATGGCCGGATCCCGAAGCGGATTGGGGTGGCCGGAGCTGGGGAAGAAGGTCCCTCGAGGGCCTCTTCCTTGATCGGCTGGTGCAGGGGAGCAAAGGAGGAGTAAGGAGAGGGGAGAGATGGGTTACGAAGCCCTGGGGAGGGGCTCTACTTATAGGCACCACGGGAGGAGCTTCGGCATTAACTAAGACGAGCAATTCCGGCGAAACAGAGGCTCGGGCAGGTGATTAGGTGGCGCGGATCGGATCTAACAACCACGGGGGTCTCATTTTTTACCAAAGGTGAGCTGATCATCGACTTAGGCAACACAACGACGACGCGGTCATTGTTGAGCTCTACGGCTACATAAAGCATGCTCTGAGCAGCTGGGTGCGTGGCGACGGTCTTCGCAGCATGCACTGTCAAAGGGGGTGGCACGCGGAGGCTGCAAAGGCAACGAATGGTGCCAGGCGGAGCGGGGCTGCAGCAGGGAGATGATGTGGCTGTTGCAGAGCCACTGCCTGAGCTTGGCCGGCTCTACATCTAGCCACTGATAGGAAAAAGTATCCAAGGCTATGTGCGGCGCACGGGATAAGCTTGACGCACAAGATCGACGGCCAAGACGATGTTACTGGCGAGATTGGTGAGGTGGAAGGAGTTGCAGTTCTGAGTGAAGTTTGGTTTGAATAAAATTTAGATGGGTACAGTCAGAGTGCACATGAGGCGCTCGACAATTTGAAAAAGATAGACGCTGGATGAATTTGGAGCTGAAATTTTGTGGGGAGCACTCTCATTGGAAGAAAAGGCACTACAAGAATTTTCAGAATTTTTCGACAAGTTTGAGGCAGGTTTCAGAGAAAATAAGTCTTTGGGGTCAAACTTGAGTCAAACTAAATTTGAAATTTTTGAATTTGGCAGCTGAAGGTTTTAGGTGGGAATGAGATAAGACACTAAAGGCTTCAAACTTCAAGAGTTTGGGGTCAAGGCTCCAAAGGAGCAAAGGGGTTCCTTTGTAAAAATGGAAGGGGTCAAACTGATTACAGAAAATCCCTTTTATTTAAATAACATAATTAAGGGTGATCCATCCCTTCTAAAGTTTTCGAAAACATTCAAATTAAAACTTTGGGGCTAGGGAAGGTGTACAAAGATTTAAAACAGAAGGTGGTGAGTAATTGTTTTTTTGAAGGAAATAATAGAAGGTTTAGGGAAAGATCTCCAAATTTGCAAAAGATAAAATATTCTCTCAGCCCATTCATTTTGAGAAAGGGCCAAAATAATATCTCTAAAACTGGTTTGGTGGAAAAAGAAGATCCAAAACATTTTCTCATGAAGGTTAGCAAAAGAGCTTAAAAAAATTGTCAAACCAAAATTTTTAAAATCCAAGGAAATCAAGTAAAATAAAAATTTAAAAACCTAGGGTGTCACAATGGGTGGCGTAGTTTTTATCATGCGAGTGCAGTTGCCATGACAGGTAAACCACAACCTTGTCGTCTTGCATTAGGACTGCATCGAGCCTTGTTCTGGAGGCGTCACAATATATCACAAACTCCTTGCTGATATCTAGAGTAGCCAATACCGGGGCAGTAGTCAATCTCTTCTTCAACTCCTCGAAGCTTGCTTCACACTCCGGCGTCCATTCGAACTTCTTACCTTTCTTCAAGAGCTGATTCATTGGTCGAGCAATGCAGGCGAATCCTTGTACGAACTTGCGGTAGTATCCCACGAGTCCGAGGAAGCTTCTGACTTTCTTCACATCGATAGGTGACTCCCAATTGGTTACCGTGGTAATCTTGGAAGGATCGACCGCCAATCCATTTGCCATAATGATGTGACCCAAGATTTAACTTCGTGCAGCCAGAGTTGGCATTTGCTGAATTTGGCATAAAGCTGGTGCTCTCGAAGCTTCTCCAACACTAACCTCAAGTGTTGCTCATGCTCTGATTCGGATTTGGAGAATATTAATATGTGATCGATGAAAACGACGACAAACTTGTCCAGTTATTCCATGAAGACCTTGTTCATGAGGTACATGAAGTATGTTGGGGCATTTGTCAACCCAAATGACATGATGGTACACTCGTATAGACCATACCGGGTCACGAATGTAGTCTTGGGTATGTATTTGGGTTGGATATTCAGTTGGTAAATTCCAGATCGAAGATCGATCTTGGAAAATACCTTGGCTCCATTTAACTGGTCAAACAAGTCTTCAATCTTGGGGAGTGGGTAATTGTTCTTGATCGTGACTTCATTGAGAGAATGGTAATCCACATAGAGTCTGATAGTCTCATCCTTCTTAGACACGAACAGAATAGGTGATCCCCAAGGTGATGCACTCGGACGGAAGAATCCTTTCCTAAGTTGCTCATCCAACTGCTTCTTCAAGTCTGTTAGGTATTCGGATCACTTCCTATAAGGCTTCTTATAGATAGGCCTTGACCCGGGCATGAGCTCAGTGATGAACTCAATGTCTCGGTCACGAGGCATCCCTGGCAGCTCATTAGGAAAGACGTTCGGGTATTCACAGACTATCAGCACTCGGTCGAGCTGTTCTCCCGGTAGGCAATTTACCTGCGAGACTTGAGCGAACGTAGGCTCAGGGATATACTAGACTTTGATGCCTTGGTCGCTTTTCATGGTAATAGCCCCGTTGGCACAGTCTAAGATTCTCTGGTCCTTGGCCAACCAATCTATCCCAAGAATCACTTCTAAGCCTTGTGACTTAATGAAGATCATATCTGCTCAGAAGCTTACCCCATTAATATTGATCTGGACTCCTCTACATCCTAGGTTGGTCCTTAGCACTGCTCCCAGGGTATGTAGTGCCATTTTCCCATTAAGTAGGGTAGGCTTAAAACCACATTTTTTCACAAACTTCTGAGTAACAAAAGAATGCGAAGCACCACAATCAAACAATACTCTTGCTGGGGTGGAGTTAACGAGGAACGTACCCAGAATGTAGTCCGGGTCTTTATGTGCTTCTTCTGCGGAGATGTGATTAATACCTCCCCTGTTGTGGTACTGCTGATTGCGGGGAGCCTGGTTCCTACCTGGCGCTCCTTGACCTTGAACTCGATTTGGCGCATTGGGGCGCGGTGCATCGGGCTTCTTGTTGGGGCACTGCCTAGAGTAGTGCCCAGTTTGTCCACATCCAAAAAAGGTAACTTGTCCAGGGATGTTGGTCTTGACTCCACTGTTATTTGGCGGGTTGATTCCTTGCTTGGTGTTGACTTGCTGCTGGGGCCGGTAGTTCTGGCGGAACATTGGTGCCTTGTACTGCTCTTGGTGATAGCTGGGTCTTGCTGGGGGTGCGTGCCTTGGGTGTGGCTTGGGGTTACTAGGTCCTCCACTACCCATCAGCTTGCGCTTACGGGTGTCGTCCATTGCACGACACTTATCCTCCAACATGAGGGCCTTGTTAACCAGATTGCACAAGGTCCAGCATTCACAAACAACCAATTGATACTTAAGTGACTATTGCAGTCCTTCCATAAAGCGTTCCACCTTTGCGGCCTCAGTGTTGACGTCCTCTGGTGCATATCTCGATAAGAGGTTAAACTTCTGCAGATACTCCTTGATGGTTCCACTGCCTTGCCTCAGTGCTCGGAATTCCCGCTTCTTAACGGTCATCATTCCACGGGGAATGTGAGCAGCGCGGAATCCTTCCTTGAATACTGCCCAAGTGATTTCTTGCCCTTCTCGCATGATCTGGAACCCGTCCCACCAAGCTCTGGTCGTGCCTCTAAGATAGTGAGAAGCATAAATGAATTCCTTGCGATCATCTGTGCACTTGACCAGCGTGAGGAGGTCTTTGATAGCGCGGATCCAGTCATCGGCATCCAATGGTTCAGTTGTCTCCGTGTATATAGGAGGCGTAGTCCGCATAAACTCAGACAGAGTAGAGCGGCCGTTGCCATTTCCGTTTTGCGGTGGATTCTTCACCAAGACTTGAGTGAGCTGCTGTATGGTGGCATTGTTGGCTTGATGTTCCTCTTGAAGAGCTTGGAGGAACTGAGCCACAGTCAAGCTCTCCGGAGGAGGCGGTGGCAGAGGAATATCGCATTACTGTTGCTCATGGTGATCTCCAGCTTGCGTGTTCCCACCGGTTCCCTGCTTCTGGCCAGAGGTGGCCGAGCCGGGGTTGCCGAAGGTGTTGGTGCGTGTTGAAATCACCATCCTGTCAGGGTAGTAGACATGTCAACATGCCGAATTGGTCCGGAATCATAAGGGATGATGCTCCTAAATAAGGGGGTTTGTTACTGTGCTATTGTGTGAGTTTAAACAAAGTTTTTTTGGGGAAATCAAATGCATTGAATTAAAACAAGTGATGTACTCGCTTACAAGCTGCCTAAGGCAGAAATGCGGCTTGCATTATACATGTTCACACAACACTCATGGTTCACATGAACCGATACACGGGCTCAACTACGCTTGGGGAAGACTCCTAATTCCCTAAGTCGTACTTCTAAGAGCGGACTGCTCGGTCTCGTAGGCAGGCTCTGCAGGGTCTTTGTCTTCATCCTCATCGGTACTTTCCTCCTTCAAAGGTGTGGGAGAGGGAAGCGGTCCATCATGACATCTCTTAGTCGGTTAAGCGGTGGCGAGATCAATATATTCTTCTGCGGTCAGACGGCAACTCTGAATATGAGTGGCCTAGAGCGGTGCTATTCCTCCTCGGAAGGCAATGGCTGACTGCCCTCCGGGTTCTCCATCCTTCTTGACCTTGCAGGTTTTCATATTCTCTAGGAGAAGTAGGTCCTTTACTTGGTGTAGCTCTAGACGAAGCGTCACAGATTCCTTGACCAGAAGGTGACTCAAGGTGTTGGCGGAGAGGCTAAAGTAGGTTTGAAACCTCAGTGGCATTCCGTCCTCCGAGGATGGGTTATGCGTCCAACTCCCGTCAAATCCGTCCTTAATAAAAGGCAGGTGATGAGTAGCCGGCTCATTAGCCATGTCGGGAAGGAGATCGCGGAGACGCGCGAGCGCCTCTCGTGCAGTTGTCTCTACTGCCAACATCAGATTTTCCATGTGTGGTCCTTTAAAGAAGCATCTAGTTGGAGAGTCATTAGCCTTCACTATCACGTCCACGTGATATTCTGTCATGTCAGTGTTCACCTAGTGCTCGTGGTAGAGTAAAATGGACGTGCGGCGTACTTGACACTTCTCGAGGCTATCTCCCAAGAGTAGGGGAAAACCCGTCTCCAGAAGCATTTCAGGTACGGCGAACATCTACAAGGTTGTAGGAGAGGGTTAGAAATTTTTGTGGGTGTAGAAAATCTCAAGTCTAAGGGCTGAGTGCACTACTCGTCTCGGCTATCGTCCATGCTACCTAAGGCTTCCTAGAGTCAAGATGGCTCTGATACCAGCTCTCTTGGGACCCCGACTTACGAGTCGAGATCGACGATTGAACATGCTTAGTGATCCCAGAGATCAATACTCACCGAACAAACAAATGCTGAATATTAAGAGTCTTACATACATCATACCGAAATATTACAACACATGACCGGTAAGGTCAATTTCACATACGTAGGACCTATAAGGCCAAAACACACTGATACATCTAGTAGCAGAAATCTCCGGGCTAAGCGGGTGCCCAAGCCATCAGCCTACACCAACAGGCATTCTGAATAGGGAGCGTCCTAGATCGTAGGTCCATCTCCGATGACGTACTCTTCTCCAAACTCCGGTCCTTCCATGTCTCGTCAATAACATAACTAGTGGCAAGCCCATTAGTACATTGAATGTACTCCCAAACAGCCCATGATATGGATAACACATTTGGTAGGATAACGAGTAACATGCAGTATTGGTGGATAGCGGCTTAATTGTAAATAAACATGATCATGGATGTGCAACATAAGCTAGATGGTATTTAGATGAACAGGTCACAAATATCAACATATCTGATAAGGGCTAAACAGTTCGAGTTCACCCGATATGCGAAGTCACTAAACTTGGTCATATCATCTCTTTCTCAAATAACACCATTAAACACACACACACACACACACACACACACTTGGTTTATGCGAAAACGATAGGACGTAGTTTAAGCAGGATTAACCCACTGTCCTTGACCGTGGACACGTCTATTCGAATATTTTTACACTCTGCAGAGGTAGTACGCTGTACCCACGAGATCCGGGAAACTTCCGTGTCATCCACGACTCGCGGTATATAACATACCCGAGGTAAGTTCCCGATCATTGCCTTTCCCCTAACGATACTAGACAAAGAAGTCCACTCGATTCGTACCCAGCCCACATGACGTACGTCTTACGAGCATCAACTCTGGATAGTATCATCCATGCGCGGACCAACGGTGTGCCTGGAACACGTAAATACGGCATAGTCGCCCTACCTGGTACGACCCTGTCACGGGAGTGACCACACATCACTCCCACCACTAGTAATGTGCCACTTTGCTAGCACGGACCAGAATAATCAACAAAGCCCCGTCCCTTAAAGGGGTAATTTGGTCGCATATGTAAGGTTGGGACGGTCGACACATCATAAATCTATTCCCATTTCCAAAACCACTCACACCAAAATATACCCGGTGCACCACTTCTCCAAAAGTGGCCACCTATCTCATCATCACCCTCGGGCATTAGTGGCACCCCACTGGGTTTTCTTAAACCTTTGATATATACCATCATCATGCTCATGCTTCAAATATGCTTATCTCTACTTGTCAACATGATATTAGCGTGATCCTCATAGGCGGTAGAATCGTGCTAAAAAATGCAAGTGCGCCGGAGGAGCCATCGGTAACATCATATCGATGATTTACCGAATACTTATGATCACATGCAATGGGAATATTTGTTCTACTTATCATGCAATATAACATATGCTCAGACATGGTCAAAGGGCTGCTTGCCTTGATCAGCTAAGTATCCGGGGTCTTCGGGGTCTTCAAGTCCAACTCCTTTGTCAAACGTGGTTTCTATCGTTGTAATAAATAAAGAAGTAATAAGTAGCTCACTCAAAAATAGATCACATACTCACTTTAAAAATGTCGCTTTATTCTGATAAATCTATATTGTTATTTTAAAATATTTGTCTGTGGTTTCAGTGAAAGGATTATTTTAAAAATCATTTTAACAGAAGCAAAAATATTCGAAATGGCCTTTTTAATTATTATAAAACAGAAGAGTTGTCTTAAAAATTTGTGCAAAGGATTTGTTAAA
Organism: Hordeum vulgare subsp. vulgare; assembly: GCF_904849725.1. Classification (NCBI taxonomy): domain Eukaryota; kingdom Viridiplantae; phylum Streptophyta; class Magnoliopsida; order Poales; family Poaceae; genus Hordeum; species Hordeum vulgare. Next base: position 196,254,929 of record NC_058521.1, read on the forward strand.
TTCTACTCATTTTTAGAAGAATTATGGTGGAAAAATAATAAAAATATATTGGATAACTATTTTTATAAAAATCCTTTAAAACTGAATTAAACGGAAAAATAATAAGAGGCTAAGGCTCAGGCCTGGCTCGGCCAGTGGCTTGGGCCAGCCCAGCCAGCCAGCCAGCCAGCCTACCTAGGCGTGCGCGCAGCCAGGTTCAAACCTGACGCGCGGGCCCCTGCGTTTAGCAACAGAGAGGAGAGAGGGGAGAGAGAAGAGCGACCGACAGGTGTGCCCCACCTGTCGCGGTCATCTTTCACCTCGGGACATAGAGGAGGGGAGGCACACCAGCGATGCTACTGACGTCCTCAAATCCAACCAAAGGCAGAAATGGAACTAGCTCATCGTCGCCTACCTGCTCGTGGTCAAGGGGTCGACGGGGAGGCCCTGGTTCACCGGCGACGAGGTGGTTGTGGTAGAGCCCATTCGGGAGGTTTAGGAACTAGGTGCTACATGCATGGATTATCTCGGGGAGGTGATGGGAAGCTCCCTGAGGCTCCTAGGGTCATGGAGAAGGTGAGAGGAGCATCGGAGCTGGCCCGTAGCCCGAGATCGACGGAGCTCCGAAGCGGCGGGGCCTTGGTCGATCTCGAGCACAGGAGCGCGTTGTGCTCAAATGAAGTGGGTAGGGGTGAAATTTAGGCAGTCGAGGAGTGAGATGGGGGGTTCTGGAGCGAGGGTGGCGCAGGTGGTTGAACCGCAGCTCATGGGATTGCCAGTGAGTGTTCGGGGTCGAAACCACGATATGCGGACGTGGTTTAGGACCTGCGTGACCCACAGAGAGGGAGAGAGAGCGAGTAGCAGCATGCATGCGTGGTCGTGGTCTTCTTTATGGATCTAGCGCGTGTGGGAACGCGTTGCTCCGGTCAACAGAGCGAGGGAGGAGGGGCCCTGGGGCTGCCCTGGTACGGAGAGGTTGAGGTGCCCTGGAGCTGGGTCTGGAGATGCCTAGCCATTTGAGAGCCAAGAGACTCTCTGTTGGCCATGGGATGTGATTAAAGGAGGAATGCCATCTTTGAAACAGAACTTAGAATGAGGTTTTTGGGATCTTCTGCTTGGATTCAAGGAGGGGCCACTCTCCTGCAGTTGGGGAGTGGTGCTGGTTGCTTGATCAAAGAGTTTGGAGGAAAGAGCTTTGGTGTGAAGTGGGGTAGGAATTGATTTGCTAATATGACAGAAGGTGTTCGACACGTGTTTGGGATAGCAACACCTCACCACTTGTGATGAAAGTTAGCAAGATTAAGTTTGATGCTAAAATAGGATACTCCACCAAATTTGAGCTTCATTGGACTATTTTGGCAATGCAAACTTGAACTCATGCTCAAATGGACAGATTTGTCCCTTCCAAAGGTAATGTGGGTGGATTACCCCCTACAAATACCATTTTTGGCAGAGAATCCTCATTTGAGGTGGTGAACACTACTAGAAAATTTCAATCCATTTGAACAAACTTTGCAATGTAGAAAATATAGGATTATTTAGTGAACCAAACCACCTTGTAATGAGGTGAAACTTGGTGTGGCCACCAAATATAGCTTGGGAAGGTTGCTGGAATTTTCTAGGATTTTATGGGAAAGAAAATATTTCAAAAGATCAAAACAGACAGAATAGGTTTCCAAGGATTTTCTCAAATAATTTGAATATAAATTGGGGTTCAAAATCTTATGAATGGAAAATATATCTCCTCTGAGTATCTCAAAATTTTCTCAGATTTTTCTAAGGCAGAAAAGTAACTTTCATATAGAAATATCATTTCTGGCCTCAGAGATGGACATGCACATAAAGTAGGAAAATAATTTATAAAATAATTATTTTATGATTTTGGAGAGTTAAAATAGTTTTAAAACCACATCACCATCTTTGGGTAAGAGCACTCCCTTGCTATCAAGGACTTGTAGTGCAACTCAAAGCAAGGTTGTGAAATAGAGAAAAATAAGAAAAAGAATTTTGGGATTATTTATGTTATGAAAATATGGTTTTTGAATCCACTCATTCAAGCATACAAGCATACAATGACAACCATGGCACTCACAACGTTGGTCTTTGAAAAGTTTTAATAAACTCAGATTTTGAAACTACACTGAATGTGAGGTGAAAACAGGGTGTGACAGCGCTTCGCGCGACCCTCCTCCTTCTCCAGACCCCAGCGACCGGCCCCGAGGCGCACCACGCCGACAACCACCAAGTACGCGAGGAGAACGACGGGACGACCAACGCACACACTAGCGACCATCACCAAGTCCAGGTCGGCCCTCGACAATCCGGGACGGCTAGACATGAGTGCTCCCTCTGGCGCAGCCAACAGAGGGCGGAGGCGATGGCGCAGACAAACTACGACAATGGAGACATGACAGGACGCCATGGAGGGAGTCAGCACCGAGTGACGCCGGGACGAGCCAACGCCAACAATAGGAACAAGCGACTTCGCGCGGAGGCCTTTCACACGAAGAACTCCGAGGAATACGGTCGGGGATACCCTCCTCCACCACCAAGGGGGACCGCCATCGTCGCACTGCTGACCGGCCACGGGGGATGGTCGAGCACCTACATGGAGCCATACGTGCCGGAGTATGCGGCATCACCTGACCCTCCCGACGAGGAAGAGCTTCAGGCGTCCCCCCCCCCGGGGGGGGCGCCTATCATCCTCATGAGTGAGGAACGTCTTCGGGCCCCTGCTTGAGCCTGGGCCATGAGGCGCGGGCAGGGAGGCGCCCTCAAGCCGCAGGGCGCAGCGCCCGCCGCCTTCCGCACGGAAGAACTACGTAAGGCCAAACCCACGGGCCTTAAGAGGACGAGCCGAATGCGGCGACGAGACGCAAGTGTCATGGATCACCCGCGACAACCACGATGCAGGCGTGGGCGTCGGGGACCAGGCCTCACGAGGCGCTCCTCAGGCGCAAGGGAGCTATTCGAGGTAATTTTTTGGATTTACTGCCCTAAGAAGTTTCTGGTGACCGCAGGGACTTCAACTATTCGGGGCATACTTATGCATGTCGTATCGTTTGCGCAATCTTTTACAATTTCCATTGCATCCACTAGTCGACCTGACACACTGCCTTGCCTAGATCCTTTGGTGATCCACCTTCCTCCCTCGGTGACACCGAATGCTACACAACACCCCAACGCAGGGATTGGGGGAGCCCCATGGCTCCTCAGGACCATAATCGACAGGATAAAATCAGAGTCGATTGAGCATCAAGGGGGGCTCCGAAGCATCGGGCCTCAAGGGCATTATCGGTCACAAGGCCACCTGTCGCTCTTGATATCGTCCTCGGTGATCCGGTCGTTATTAGGGGTGGCAGGGCCTGACCATGTAGCTGAGATCATTCATTCGGTCACAAGCAACGGCGGTCGGGAAATGTGCGGAACCGGGTCCTGGAGACGCAGAGCCGCTTGAACGTCAAAAGGGTTCTCCTGAGCATGGCGCTTCAGGGGCCTTATAGGTCGCAAGGTGACCTGCCGCCCTTGACAGCGTCCTTGGTGATCCGATCGTTGTCGGGGAGGCAGGGCCTGACCCCGTAGCTACATCCGTTTAATCGGTCCCATGCAATGGCGGTCGGGAAATATGCGGGACTAGATCCTAGCAACGTAGAGACATTCGAACGTTAGAAGGGGGCTCCTGAGCGTCGCGCCTCAGGGACCTTACCAGTCACAAGCCCACCTGCCGCCCTTGACACCGTGCTCGGTGATCCGGTCGTTGTGAGGGGAAGCAGGGACCAACCCCGTAGCTATATCCGTTCGCTCGGTCCCACGCAACGACGGTCGGGAAATGTGCGGGATTCGGACCTGTCAACGTAGAGTCATAGAAAAGCCCTTAATTGGTCTTCGGGGAAGGAGCACGCAAGACCTGCATCAACCCGTTGCACCTCTGCATCGTCCTTCAATCCTTCCGGAACCTACTTCATCCCGTGACATTCTCACGTAATAACGAGCCGAGGCTGTATATGCCCAGGGGCCCCCGAGAACGCGGAAGTGGTCCACCCCACGCCTGGTGGAAGAGTTATGCTTCGCGCTCGGTACAGATGAAGGAAATCAACACAGTCCACCAATGACTCCCAAAGCTCAGGCCCTAATGCCTCGTGGGTAGGGATACTCACGAGGCCAAAGCGTCCTTGCGACCTCCCATATACACCCCCACCGTGACTCTCTCACGTAAAAACGAGCCGAGGTTGTATACGCCTAGGGCCCCCCAAGGACACGGAGGGGTACATCCCACGCCTAGTGGCAGCCCTACGTTCCACGCTCGAGAGAAGATGAAGGCAATCAGCATGGTCCACCAATGGCCATGCTCGCAGCTGGCAAGGAAACCCATATAGTCTGCCAATGACTATGCCAGCCTTAATGCCGGACGCGGCGCTTGCTTGCTTTTTCTTGGATTCGAACTATCTTCTGCTGAGTTTGAACTGGCCAATTTCAAAAGTAGGCTTTTTCCAATCTCAATGCCTGATGTTTGAAAAACAAAAGGGGGGACTTCCACTGTCTTCGAAACCTCCCGTCCTGTGGACGTGTTTGCAGAAAACCGCTCCACACCGCCCCTTGGAGTCAAGGAGCATAAAAGCAAGGACTTGCCACCCCAGGGGTGACGTTTTTCAGTAGTCAACGCCTGCTCAGGGTTCCGGACTAAAACTTGATACCACCACAAAGAGTCTCGGGAGGCCTCAGGGCCCCCTCGCGCGATGACCAAAGGAACAAAGTGCAGAATCGCTCTGGCGCGAGAAAGGGGGTTCCTGGGCGCGCCTCAGGAGCCTTACCGGTCGTAATGCCACGCGCCGCTGATGGCGCCGTCCGAGAGCCTCGGACGACACCAGGAGTGGCGGGGCCCCGCCCTGTGAAGCGGGAGCCTAACGGCGGTGGGGAGATGTGGGGGGGGGGGGGCGGGGCCTAACGATGCAGAGCGGCTTGAGTGTCAAGGTGGGCTCCTGAGCAGTGCGCCTCAGGAGCCTTACTCGTTGCAAAACCACTCGGCTCCCAGGGGACCGGGGCTTTGCCCCATGAGGAGCGACCTTGGTAACGGGTCGTGCCTCACGGTGGCAGGGTAATGTGTGGGACCAGGACCGACAGACATAGAGTGCCGAAAGGGTCTTCACCTCATCCAACTTACGAAACATGAACTGCACAGGAGGAACTACGCAAGGGATCGACACAAACCCACGAGCTAAGTGCCTCGCAGGCCCCAACCGGGACCATCTCGATTTGTGACAAACTAACGGTGAATTATAAACATGCGCATTAACGAAGGGATGCAGGGCCAAAGGATTTGACGGCAGCAAGCAGTGAGTCCAACGCCCAAGCATGCGGCGGCACGAGAGGGACCTCGGGACGGCAGGACCTCCAGAGGGTCGCGCTTCCCCCGTCGTCCCGAGCCACGGGAGGTGCAGTGACGGGCCCTAAGCTTTGTAGCTCGGCCGCAACAACCACCAACATGCAAGCCATCAGCTCAGGAGCAAAAAGCAAAGACGAGAACACTGAAGGTAATAACGACAAAAGCCTAACGTCCGTCAGGGTAGAGTTCTTGATCCACTATTAAAGGAGCAGGCAAACAGGAGCTTGGGGCACTTAGGGGAGGGGCTCCTGACGTCACCCATTGTGTCAGCTGGCCCAGAGTCGGGATCACCCTCCTCGCTCAAGGCGGGCACCTCGAAGTACCGCCCCACCATGGCGACCACATGCAGGCGGACCTCGACCCGGAGAAGACGACGGGACTCAACAAGTGCCGATTCAATCACGCGCCGAAGGTCGAGCCCCGGAGCAAGGCGACGCAAGTTGGAGAAGACGAGCGTCACGGCAAGGCCGAGAAGTTCGCGCACGCTGGACGCGTTGTCTTCCTCCACGTGGTGGAAGCCACCCTCAAGCGCCTCCATGACCTCCTGGAAGAAGACGAGGTAGCCCCCGTCGCTCCTCATGTTAGGCAGCGCCGGGGCATCCCCCGCAAACCGGCGCGTCACTTCGGTCGCCCGGCCGTCGATCTTCACAAATTGCAGGGCGCGCTGAGACGCCATCAGCCGGGCGTACGACGCCTCATACTAAGCGGCTTGCACGACATCTTCCGCCTCCCGGACCTGCTGCTCTAGCAACGCTAGCTCCGCCTCAGCCTCCACCTGGCCTTGGTGGGCACCACGGAGGGCGGCCTGGGTGCTCTCAAGCCGAGCTCGAAGGTGCTCCACCTCCTCCTGGAGCTCACCGAGCTTTGGCTTCCTGGAGGAGGGCGCGCTAAAGAAGAAGGAAGATCAACCCTAGGACAACAGATGAAGCAACAAGCAAAGGAGACGCAATGAAGGAGTTACTCATCAGCCATAGCCCAGCGGTGGCGGACACGCGTAGGACCTGAGGGCCCTCCGTCGCTGCCTCCGGGGCAGACGAAGGCGCAGGAGGCGCCGCACGCTTCCCCTGGCCAAAACCATCTCCGGGGGATGCCATGAAGACGAAGGCCGAAGGAGAGAAGAGGTTTTCTCGCGGCAGACGGATGAAGCAGAGAAGAAGCTCGAGGTTGCGGTGCCCCCCTCCCCCTGAAGTGGTTGGGCGAATTTATAGGCGATCCCTAGCCACCAACGAGGGCTGCGAGGTAGGCCGACGGAAGCGCTGCCACCCACATTGCCTCACCTGTCCACCGATCGGTCACATCCGCAAGGGCCGTTGGGTGTGGTCAGGCCACACCCATGCCATTCAATGAGCAACATGATGGTCTGCACGACTCCCGGGGATCGCATCGTCGTGTCGTGGAACCACATGGGTGCATCAAGGAGCGAGAGAGCCGCCACGCAGCTATGGGACACGTGGGTCGCCTGAACCGCAGGCAAATAGGCCCCGCGATTCTTCGGGCCGCCCTCAAGGCTTCATGGAGAAGCCAACCCAAGCGCGCCTTGGGCCTGGGGGCTTCTGTTGGTGTTCTCGGAATGGGGGGTACCCAGACCTGCCTGCCTGCGGCCCAGGGGTGATCCACTTCATCAACACATGATCGATTGGCATGACACCACATGGGGCAAGGCCCTCGCAAGGGGCCAAGCCTCGCGAGGAAGAGCGACATCAAGACCCACAGTGGGGCTCCTGAGGACCCCTCTGGAGTGGCGGATATTTTGAGGCAAGGCTGGGCCCCAGGAGTCAAGGGTGACGCCAGGAAAGGATGGGCGAGCAGAAGATGGCAGGACGGGACAGTTTCCCATGTAGTGCAAAGGAGGTGGGAGCATACCAGGGATCCAAAGGGATCTTCCGAAGGTTTCCCTTCTGATGCAACAAGACCACGACCGCCCGCCGGTAGGACGGGCATCATCCCTGTGCCCACCTCTGTAGCGCTGGCATCTTCTTTGCAGGAGAAGACCACTTTTGACAGGGGAGACATGTTCCCTTGTCCCCCATCGAAACTGGCCGTTGTGGGATCCCTTCCCACCAACGATAAGGGAAGAGGACCCGGGCCTCCACTATAAATAAAGAGACAGGGATACTTGAGAGGAGGGACCGGGGAGAGTTCATTCCAACCGAAGGGCAAAACACCTAGCCACTTGGCCTCCCGAGGCTCGAGAGCACTGTACTAGTTCATCCACCAACCTCCATGAGAGGCAATCCACCAAAAGAAGGAGTAGGGTTTTACTCTTCGCAGCGGCCCGAACCTGGGTAAACTATTGTGTCCTGTTTGACCCTCGCCATCGAGTTAGTCCTTCGTCGTTTCCATCGAGTAGCGGGCTAGGTGAGGCGGAGCCGGGAAAGATCGTCGTACACGCCCCTGTGTTCAATTCCTTAGTGTTTTGTAGAGCCCGAATTCCGGCACACTCCTCTTCGTGCATGCTCGGAGCTAAGGCATTCAGGCCAGGTTTCTACGGGCCTACAGCATTGGACAACACCATCGAGTTGGTCCAGTCTTGCGAGGCCTGCCACTTCTGCTTTCTTGGCCCTTCGCGGTCTGGGGGCTAGACTTACGGGGGCTCTTCCCGCAGGCGGCGGGCGGCTTACGCTACCTCTACGTCGCCATCGACAAATTCACCAAGTGGGCGGAGGTGGAGCTCGTGCGCACCATCCCTGCCTGGTCAGCCGTCAAATTCATCAAGGGCCTCGTGAGCCGCTTCGGCGTCCCCAACCGCATCATCACCGATAATGGTTCGCAGTTCATGAGTCAGGACTTCAATTTACTGTGCTAACCTAGGAATGCACGTATGCTATGCATTGGTGGCACACCCACGGAGCAATGGCCAGGCGGAGCATGCCAACATAGAGATCCTGCGAGGCCTGAAGGTGAGGAGCTTCAAGAAGAAGCTCGAAGCTTGCGGCCGGGGTTGGGTCGACAAGTTCCCGCGGTGTTGTGGTCCATCCGCACAACTACAACTAAGTCCACCGGCGAAACCCCGTCCTTCCTCGTTGTGGGGACCCCGACTTACGAGTCGAGATCGTCGAATGTACGTGCTCAGTGATCCCAGAGATCAAAGCTCACCAAACACACAGACACTAAATAATAAGAGTCTTACATCCTAGTACCGAATTATTACATCACGTGATCGAATGGTCAAGTTCACAAGGTAGAGCCTATAAGGCCAAATCACTCTGATACAACTAATATCGGAAATCATAGGGCTAAGTGGGTGCCCATGCCATCAGCCTACACCAACAGGCATTCTGACTGAGAAGCGTCATAGTTCGAATGGGCGTCTCCGAAGACATACTCATCTCCAAAATCTGGTCCTTCCATGTCTGGTCAACAATATAACCAATGGCAAGCCAATGAGTACTTTTAAATGTACTCACAAATAGACCATGATATGAACAATGCAAGTGAAGGATAACAATAACATGCTTCTTTGGTGGATATCTCTTGGTGGTAAATAAACATGATCATAGGTATGGTGGAAGGTGAAAGTGCATTTAAACCATGGACTCAACATTAGTCATGAAGAACTCATATACTTGTTGCAAAGTTTTATTAGTAATCGAAAGAAAGCATTCAACGCATACTCCTAGGAGAAGGGTTGGTAGGTATAAACCATCGCGCGATCCCGACCGCCACGCAAAGGATGACAATCAATATACTAATCATGCCCAGACTTCATCACATAACGGTTCACCATACGTGCATGCTATGGGAATCACTAACTTCAACACAAGTATTTCTAGATCCACAACACCTTACTAGCATGAATTCAATATTACCATAACCACAACTCAAAACTTATTGAGATGAATCAAACTTCTCTAACTATTCAATGCACATGAAGGTGAAAGTTTTCGTATCCCTTTGGATAACTACCCCTTTTGAGACTACTTTCAAAGCATAGATCAACTACCAAGCCACGCACCGATGCGCTCTAAAAGATATAAGTGAAGCTTGACAAAATCACGGTGTGTGCATGTCTCTCTCTTTAGGTGTGCAGCAAGGATGATTGTGACACAACAAAAATAAAAGACTCCTATGATACAAGATGCTCCAAGCAAAAACACATAACATGTGGTGAATAAAAATATAGCCCCAAGTAATTTTATCGATGGATTGAAGACGAGAGAGGGGATGCCTTCCCGGGGCATCCCCAAGCTTAGGGTTTTACGGCATCCCTGAATCTCTTGGGGTGCCTTGGGCATCCCCAAGCTTGAGCTCTTGCCACTCTTTATCTTTTTGTCCATAAGAACTTCACCCAAAACTTGAAAACTTCACAACACAAAACTTAAACAAAAACTCGTGATAACATTAGTACAAGAAAGCAAACCACCACTTCCTTAGGTACCGTAGTAAACTTAAATTCTACTTGTGTTGATGTTGGGTTACTGTACTTTCAATCTTCCATGGCTAATACCCCCCGATACTATCCATAGTTTCATCAAAATAAGCAACCAACACAACAAAAACAGAATCTGTTAACAGCAGACCAGTCTGTAGGAATCTGTATGTTTCGTATACCTCTAGTACTTCAACAATTATGAACAATTACTACAGCCTGAAGACTTTGCATAGAAATCAGCAGCAAAATGAATCAACTCAAAAGCTCTTACAGAAAAAAAATGAAAATTCTTTTCGTGAGCAGAAAGTTTTTGTCTTTCCCAGCATGACCAAACGATCATCCTCAAGACTAATCATAACGGTTTTGCTTGGCACAAACGCAAAAAGAAACACGAAAAACACAATCATAACAGAATTATGAAAGTGTGGAAAACACAAAACAGAAAGAAAAAGGATAGATTCGTTGGGTTGCCTCCCAACAAGCGCTTTTGTTTAACGCCCTTAGCTAGGCGAAAGTGATGGAATCACGTATAGTCATCTTTGGTGCTCAAACCATAGGTAGCCCTCATCATAGATTTATAAGGCAATCTTATTTTCTTTCTAGGAAAGCGCTCCATGCCCTTCTTTAAGGGAAATTGAAATCTAATATTCCCTTTCTTCATATCGATGACATCACCAATAGTCCTTAGGAAAGGTCTACCAAGAATGATAAGACATGTCGGATTGCAATCAATATCAAGCACATTGAAATCACGGGTACATAGTTCTTATTTGCAACAAGAAGAACATCATCGATCCTCCCCATGGGCTTCTTTACGGTAGAATCCGCAAGATGCAAATTAAGAGAACACTCTTCAATCTCATGAAAACCAAGAATATCACATAAAGACTTCGGAATCGCGGAAACACTAGCACCCAAGTCACACAAAGCATTGCACTCATAGTTTTTGATCTTGATTTTGATAGTAGGTTCCCACTCATCATGAAGTTTTCTAGGTATAGAGACTTCTAGTTCGAGCTTTTCTTCAAGAGATTTCATCATAGCATCTATGATATGCGCGATAAAGGCTTTGCTTTGGCTATAAGCATGTGGAGAGTTTGCAATGGATTGCATCAAAGAAATGCATTCAAACAAGGAGCAATTATCATAATTGAATTCCTCGAAATCCAAATTGGGAGTTTCATTACTACCCAAAATTTTGACTTCTTCTACTCCACCCTCCACATCTCTATCATCAAGATGGTGGACTCCGAATCATTGGGGAATTTTTCAACCAAAGTGGATTCATATCAGCCCTTCATAAGTAGGTTTGACACGCGAAAACAAAGATTCAAGAGGAGACACACCAAGAACTTTAAGATCTTCGTGATTTGCATCACTAGAACGCACCCTTTTAATCCATTCATGTCTAGCGCGAATTTGGGAGGTTCTTTCTTTGCTCTCATTCATGGAGATACGCATAGCTTTCAAAGTTTCATCCAAGTTGATGTTGGGAGGAGCGCATCTAACTTTCAAAGCATCAATATCATAAGACATCCCATCAACGCTCTTAGCCAAATCGTCTATTTTGAGTAGTTTTTCCTCTATGGACGCATTGAAAATCTTTTGAGAGTTGATGAACTCTTTGATATTACTGTCTAGATCAGAGGGTAATTGGTTGTGATTTCCATAAGTATTGCCGTAGGAATTGCCATAATTGTTAGAGGAGTTACTAGGAAAAGGCCTAGGAACATAGTTTCCTCTAAAAGCATTGTTGTTGCCAAAATTGTTCCTACCAACAAAATTCACGTCCAAACTAGCGTTGCTACTCTCAATCAAACAAGATAGTGGCATGACATTAGGATCTACGGTAGCGTTTCTACTAGCAACCAAATTCATCAACTTGTCCATCTTAGCACTAAGCGAGTTAATCTCTTCTATAGCATGCACCTTTTTGCTAGCAGGCGACCGTTGAGTGTGCCACTGAGAGTAGTTGGTCATGATATTGTCTAGGAGTTTTGTAGCGTCTCCTAACGTGATTTCCATGAACGTTCCACCTGAGCGGAGTGCAATATATTGCGAGAAGCAAAATTCAAGCCAGCGTAAAAGATTTGTATAATCATCCACAAACTCAAGCCATGAGTGGGACAATTTCTAATCATAAGCTTCATCCTCTCCCAAGAATGTACAACGTGCTCATGATCAAGTTGCTTGAAATTCAAGATATCGTTACGTAAGGAGATGATCTTAGCCGGCGGAAAATACTTGGATATGTAAGCATCTTTGCACCTATCCCAAGAATCGATACTATTTTTAGGCAAAGAAGAAAACCAAGTTTTTGCGCGATCTCGCAACGAGAAAGGAAAAAGTTTCAACTTAATCACGTCATTACCACATCGCTTTTCTTTTGCTTATCACAAAGCTCAATGGAGGTATTGAGATGGGATGTGGCATCTTCACTAGGAAGGCCAGAGAATTGCTCTTTCATAACAAGATTTAGCAAAGCTGCGTTGATTTCATACGATTCCGCTCTAGTGGAAGGAGCAATCGGAGTACTAATAAAGTCATTATTATTAGTGCTCGAGAAGTCGCAAAGTTTGGTGTTTTCAGACATGATGTCTTCAACAAACAAACAAGCAGGCAAGCAAGCAAGAAACCGACAAGGGCAAGAGAAAACGGCGAAGGAAAAAGGAGAATGAAAATGGCAAATGTGAAGTGGGGGAGAGGAAAACGAGAGGCAACTGGCAACAAAAGTAGATGCAAGAGATAAGTTTGTGAGACCTACATGGATAGATCTTGATCTCTCCTCCCCGGCAATGGCGCGAGAAATAGGCACGTTGTCGGGAAATTATCTTGACGTGCTCCTCCCCGGCAACGGTGCCAGAAATACTTCTGCTATCTCAAAAATATTCCCGGCAACGGTGCCGGAAATACTTCTGATTGTTCTGCTCTGTATCCCTTGCAACAGCGTGAGGAAGTAGTTGTGTCGATGACACCAGGAATCCTTCAGCTATGGCTACGCCTTAAGGGACTTCCTAGGCAAGTATGCAAAAGATTTCCCCCGTGGCCTTGGAGCCTTGCGTTGGTGTTCCCTCGAATCGGAAAGGGTGATGTAGCACAACGACAATAAGTATTTCCCTCAGTTTGAGAACCAAGGTATCAATCCGGCGGAAGAGTATCTCAAGATCCTGCACAAACACAAAAGCTTGCACCCAATGCTATGAAGGGGTTGTCAATCCCTTATAGATTGTTTGCCAAGTGAGAACTGAAAGCAACAAAGTAACAAAGCAAAGTAAAAGCGGGGATGTAAACGATGGATGTGAATAGACCCGGGGGCCATAGTGTTTACTAGTGGCTTCTCTCATGAAAGCAAGTAGACGGTGGGTGAACAAATTACTATCGAGCAATTGATAAAACTGTGCTGAGTCGTGATGATATCTATGCAATGATTATTTCTATAGGCATCACGTCCGAAACAAGTAGACCGATACTTTCTACATCTAGTACTATTACTCCAAATGTCGACCGCTATCCAGCATGCATCTAGTGTATTAAGTCCATAAGAACAGAGTAACGCCTTAAGAAAGATGACATGATGTAGAGGGATAATCTCAAACCAATGATAAAACCCCATCTTTTTACCCTTGATGGCAACTGCTTGATGTGTGCCTTGCTGCCCCTACTGTCACTGGGAAAGGTCACCACATGGCAGAACCCAAAACCAAGCACTTCTCCCATTGCTAGAATCATAGATCTAATTGACCAAACAAAACCCAAGACTCGAAGAGACTTACAAGGATATCAAATCATGCATATAACAAATCAGCAAAGACTCAAATATATATCATAGATAATATGATCACAAGTCCACAATTTATTGGATCTCGACAAACACACCGCCAAAGAAGATTACATCGGATAGATCTCCATGAAGATCATGGAGAACTTTGTATTGAAGATCCAAGAAAGAGAAGAAGCCATCTAGCTACTAACTACGGACCCGTAGGTCGGTAGTGAACTACTCACGAGTCATTGAAGGGGCGATGATGATGATGAAGAAGCCCTCCACCTCCAAAGTCCCCTCCGGCAAGGTGCCGGGAAGGGTCTCCAGATGAGATCTTGTGGAAACGGAAGCTTGCGGCGGCGGAAAAGTATTTTCGAGGCTCCCTGATTTTTTGCGGAATATTTGGGAATATATAGGCGCAAGATCTAGGTTAGGGGGCGGCCAGGGTTGCCACAAGATTGCCCACCGCCGCCTCCCCCTAGTGGCGTGGTGGGAGCTTGTGGGCTCCCTAGGGCCCATCTGACTTGGCCCAAAGGCTCCCTGGTCTTCTTTCGTTCGGGAAATATTCATTTCGGGGTTTTTAGTCCGTTTGGACTCCGTTCCAAAATCAGATCTGAAAAGAGTAAAAAACACGGAAAAAACAGGAACTGGCATTTGGCACTAAATTAATAAGTTAGTCCCAAAAGATATAAAAAGGTACATAAAACATACAAAGAAGGCAAGATAACAGCGTGAAACCATCAAAAATTATAGATACGTTTGAGACGTATCAGTGCTCGACGGTGGTTTGGGGTGGTTGCACCCCACCACTGGTTCTGCAACTTAACAGGATTGGGTTTGGTGCTAAAACATGGGGTTTCACCAAGTTTGAGCTCCATTGGACAAGTTTAGCTTTGTAAACTATAAAACTACACCATTTGATCAGATTTGTTCCTTTCAAAGAGAGTGTAGAGTTGCTCTACCTTCAATGTGGACACAAGGGGTTTTGTAGTGATTTGGGGTCCTTAATCACCTTGGATCAAGGTGAAACTTTATGCGGAGACCAAATATGGCTTAGGGATACCACTGAATATTTCTAGGAATTCATTGAGAATACTTCCTTTGGAAATATTTCAAAAGGTCAAAACAGACAGAAATGGTTTTCAGGGTTTTACTCAAATAATAATAATATAATTAGGGGTTAAAAATCTTATGTATGGAAATATATGTCCTTGTGATCATCTCCAAATTTATTCAGATTTTTCTAAGGCAGAAAAGTATATTTCCATAAAGGAATACCATTTTTGGCCTCAAAAATGGACATGCAATTAAATAAGAAAAATAATTCATAAAATAATTATTTTGTGGTTTTGGAGTACCAAAATAGTACTAGAATCAAATCACCAACTTTGGGGTAGGAGCACTCCTTGCCATCAAGGGCATGTAGTGCAACTCAAAGTAGGGTTTTAGCTTAATCAGAAATCAGAAAAGGTTTTGGAAAAAATTCAATCTGGAGAAATGTGGTTTTTATCATCACATGATCAAGCACACAAACATACAACGACAATCATGGCACTCACCACATTAGTTTTGAAAAAGTTTTAATAAGCTCAGATTTTTGCATTACACAAAAAGATGGAAGTGAAAACAGGGTGTGACAGACCTATCCCCCTTACAAGAATCTCGTCCCCGAGATTCCTAAGCTAGGTGCTGATAAGGTTCGGAAACTCAGATCAGACATAGTCTTCACACACCCATGTTGCTTCTGCTTTGGTGTGATTGCTCCACTGAACCTTGAAATACTTGATGGTGCGGCTTCTGGTGCAACGCTCTGCTTCATCCAGGATGCGGATCGGCTTCTCGCGGTAGGTGAGGTCTGGCTGAAGGTCGATGGCCTGATGGTCAATGTCCTTATAAAGATCGGGACGGTTTGGCGCTTGAATAAACTTCGAAGTTGTGACACGTGGAAGACGTTTTGCACACCCGAAAGTTCCGGAGGTAGCTCCAACTGGTAAGCAACCTCTCCACGCCTTGCTGTGATCTTAAAAGGTCCAATGAACCTTGGAGCAAGTTTCCCTTTAACATGGAAATGCTTGGTTCCCATGAGACGGGTGACATGGAGGTACACCTGATCTTCAGGAATGAACTCCACATCCCTATGGTGAGAATCCGCATAGCTCTTTTGTCGCGACTTGGCTGCTTTTAGGTTTTCTCGGACAAGTTGCACCATCTCTTCCGCCTTGTGCAAAACTTCCGGCCTGAAAATCAAACGTTCACTTGTTTCGAACCAATTGAGCGGGGTGCGGCACTTCCGTCCGTACATCACTTCAAATGGGGCCATCTGGAGACTGGACTGGTAGCTGTTGTTGTATGAGAACTCAACGAACGGCAGATAGTCTTCCCATTTGGCACCATGTGCCAAGACGCAAGCGCGGAGCATATCTTCGCGTATCTGGTTTACGCTCTCCGTTTGTCCGCCCGTTTGCGGGTGGAAAGCGGTGCTGAAAGAGAGCTTGGTTCCAAGGGCTTCTTGGAACTTCTTCCAAAATCTTGAGGTGAACTGCATGCCTCGGTCAGATACAATCTCTTTGGGAACTCCGTGAAGGCTCACAATACGCTCAATATAGAGACTATCCAACTTGTTTGTATCATAAGTGGTGTTGACTGGAATGAAATGGGCCACCTTGGTCTGATGGTCGACAATGACCCATATGGAGTCATGGCCTCTGCTAGACCTTGGTAAGACGGTAACGAAGTCCATGCCTACCTTGTCCCACTTCCATTCTGGCACTTGGAGAGGTTGTAGCAGTCTAGTAGGTCGCTGATGCTATGCTTTTACTCGCTGGCACACTTCGCACTTGGCAAGGTAAGACGTTATTTCCCTCTTCATGCCATGCCACCAGAATCTTTGTCGGAGGTCTTGATACATCTTGGTACCACCGGGGTGAATAGAGTAGGGTGTATCATGTGCTTCGTGCAGGATGAAATCCTTGAGTTCAGTCTTGTTGGGTACGCATAAGCGTTTCCCAAACCACACTACTCCTTGTTCACCCACTGAGAAGTCTAGGGCCTTGCCTTCTTGAATCTTCTTCTTGATGCCTTCAATGCTCTTGTGCCCCTTCTGGGCCTCGTTGATATCATCGACCAGCGTTGGTTTGACTTCGAGCTTAGCTAGGAATCCTGATCCCACTAGCTCCAATCCGAAGTTTTCCGTTTCTTCATATAAGGCGGGTTGCCTTTCCTTGAGCATGACATTCAAGGTGCTGGTCTTCGTGCTTAATGCATCAACCACTACATTGGCCTTACCGGGGTGATATTGAATGTTGAGGTCGTAATCTTTGATTAACTCTAACCATCTTCATTGCCTCATATTCAACTCCCTTTGGGTGAAGATATACTTCAGACTTTTGTGGTCAGTGTATATTTCACATCGCTTACCCAGAAGGTAATGTCGCCATGTCTATAGGGCATGTACTACTACTGCCAACTCGAGATCATGGGTGGCATAATTCTCCTCATGCGGGCGCAGTTGTCGTGACAGATACGCCATAACTCGACCGTCCTGCATTAGAACTCCACCGAGCCCAGTTCTGGAAGCATCACAATATATCATAAACTCCTTGCTGATATCTGGAGTGGCCAATACCGGGGCGGTAGTTAATATCTTCTTGAACTCTTGGAAGCTTGCTTCACACTCCGGCGTCCATTCGAACTTTTTGCCCTTTTTCAAGAGCTGAGTCATGGGTCGTGCAATGCGGGAGAATCCTTCTACAAACTTGTGGTAATATCCCGCGAGTCCGAGGAAGCTCCTAACTTCCTTCACATCCATTGGTGACTCCTAGTTGGTTACCGTAGTATTCCTGGAGGGATCAACTACCAATCCACTTGTTGTCATGGTATGACCCAAGAATCCAACTTCGTTCAGCCAAAATTGGCATTTGCTGAACTTGGCATAAAGTTGGTGCTCTCGAAGCTTTTCCAACACTAACCTCAAGTGTTACTCATGCTCTTCTTCGGACTTGGAAAAGATTAATATGTCATCAATAAATACGACGACAAACTTGTCCAGCTATTCTATGAAGACCTTGTTCATGAGGTACATGAAGTAAGTTGGGGCATTAGTCAACCCGAAAGACATGACACTGCATTCGTACAGACCATATCGGGTCACGAATGCAGTCTTGGGTATGTCTTCAGGTCGGATCTTCAGTTGGTAATATCCAGATCGGAGATGGATCTTGTAGAATTCCTTAGCTCCATTTAATTGATCAAACAAGTCTTCAGTCTTCGGGAGTGGATACTTGTTCTTGATCGTGACCTCATTGAGAGAACGGGAATCGACGCAGAGTCTGATAGTCCCATCCTTCTTGGATACGAACAGAACAGGTGATCCCCAATGTGACGCACTCGGACGAATGAACCCTTTCCTGAGTTGCTCATCCATCTGCTTCTTCAGCTCCGCTAGCTCTTCAGATCCAATCCTGTAAGGCTTCTTATAGATAGGCCTTGACCCGGGCATGAGCTCTATGATGAACTCGATGTCTCGATCGGGAGGCATCCCTGGTAGCTCATTAGGAAAGACGTCTGGGTACTCACAGAACATTGGCACTTGATCGAGTTCTACCTCTGACAGGCTGTTAACCTGCGGTACTCGAGTGGTTACTGGCTCGGAGACATACTTAACTTTGACCCCTTGGTCGTTTGTCATGGAAATAGCCCTGTTGGCACAGTCCAAGATGCTCTGATGTTTGTCCAACCAATCCATGCCGATAATTCCTTCTAGGCCTTGTGACTTAATGACAATGAGGTCTGCTGAGAAGCCTATCCCATTGATAACAATCCCGACCTTCCTACATCCTAGGTTGGTCCTTAACACTGCTCCAGTGGTTTGAATTGCCATTTGACCGTTAAGCAGAGTAGGCTTAAACCACATTTTTCCGCAAATCTTTGTGTAACAAAAGAATGCGAAGCACCACAATCAAACAATACTTTTGCTAGGGTGGATTGACAAGCAACGTACCCAGAATGCAGTCCAGGTCTTCCTGTGCCTCTTCTGCGGAGATATGATTTGAGTCCGCCCCCTAATGTGATACTGCTGACTATGGGGAGCTTGGTTCCTACCTCGTGCTCCTTGGCCTTGGGTTGACACATTGGGGCGCGGTCCATCGGGCTTCTTGTTGGGACACTGCCTGGAATAGTGCCCTGTCTGTCCACATCCAAAACAGGTAACTTGTGCTGGAAGATTTGTCTTGACTCCGTTGTTGTTCGGTGGGTTGAATGCTGGCTTGGGGTTGGTTGCTGCTGAGGCTGGTAGTTCTGGCGATATGTTGGAGACTTGTACTGTTGTTGTTGATAGTTGGGTCTTGCTGGAGCTGGCTGCCATGGGCGTGGCTTCGGGTTATTAAGTCCTCCACTACCCATTAGCTTGCGCTTACGAGTGTCGTCCATAGCCCGACGATTATCCTCCAACGTAAGGGCCTTATTAACCAGATCACTGAAGTTTCGGCATTCACAAACAACCACGTGATAGTGGAGTGACTGTTGTAGTCCTTCCATAAAGCGTTCCACGTTGGCGGCCTCAGTGTTGACATCTTCTGGTGCATATTTTGACAGGAGGGTGAACTTCTGCAAATACACGCTGACGGATCCACTTCCTTGCCTTAAGGCTCGGAACTGCAGCTTCTTAATGGTCATCATTCCGGGAGGAATGTGAGAAGCGCGGAACCCTTCTTTGAACATAGCCCAAGTGATGACTTGCCTTGCTCGCATGATCTGAAATCCATCCAACCAAGCTCTGGCTGTGCCTCCGATACAGTTGAGAAGCATAGAGGAATTTCTCACGATCATCAGTGCATTTGACCAGCGCGAGGAGGTCTTCGATGGTACGGATCCAGTCATCGGCATCCAATGGTTCAGTCGTCTCTGTGAATATGGGTGGCGTAGTTCGCATGAACTCAGAGAGAGTAGAGCGACCATTGCCATTCCCGTGTTGAGGCGAGTTGTTAACCAAGACTTGAGCCAGCTGCTGGATAGCGGCATTGTTGGCTTGATGCTCCTCTCAGAGAACTTGAAGGAACTGAGCCATAGTCAAGCTTTCAGAAGGATGTGGTGGCGTGGAACATCGTCTTGCTGCTCGTGGTGATCTCCAGCTTGAGCTTCCCCTTCGGTTCCCTACTGGTGACCTCAAGAGGTAGAGCCGGGGTTGCCGAAGGTGCTGGTGCCAGTTGCAATCACCATCCTGTCAGGGGAGTAGACAAGTCAATTTTCCGAACATGCCAGAATCATAAGGGATTATATTCTAGTAAAGAGGGGTCTGGTGCTGTGCTAGCGTGAAATTTTTAAACCAAAGGTTTTTGGAAAAGTTAATGCATTAGATTAAAACAAGCAATGTAGTCGCTCACAAGCTGTGTAAGGAAGAATGCGAATTGCATCCAACATGCTTACACAACAATCATGGTTCACACGAACTGATACATGAACTCCTACGCTCGGGGAGAAGTTCCAAATATCCTACGGCATAATACTAAGCAGCGGACTGCGCTGTCTCGTAGGCGGGTTCTGCGGGATCTTCGTCTTCATAATCATCTTCATCGGTACTTCCCTCCTTAAAATGGGTAGGAGAAGGAACCGGTCCATCACGGCATCTCTTGGTTGGTGAGGCAGCAAAGAGTTCGGTGTACTCTTCCGCACTTAGGCGGCGACTCTGAATAGGAGTGGCCTGAAGAGGTGGTACTCCTCCTCAGAAAGCAATGCTTGGTTGTCCTTCGAGTGCTCCTTCCTTCTTCCCCTTGCGGTTTGTCCTCTTCTCCACACGGAGTAGATCCTTGACTTGGTGCAGCTCTTGGCGAATCTTTGTTGACTCCTTGATCAAAAGGTGCGTCAAAGTGTCGGAGGAGAGGCTAAAGTAGGTATAAACCTTAGCGGCGTCCCGTCCTCAGAAGATGGGTTGAGTGTCCACCTCCCATCTATCCCATCCTTAACAAAAGGTAGGTGACGAGTAGATGGCTCGTTAGCCATCTGATGAAGGATGTCGCAGAGACGCACGAGCGCCTCTCGTGCGGTTGTCTCCACTGCCAACATCCGATCCTCCATCTGTGGTTCTTCAAAGAACCAGCTAGTCGGGGAGTCATTAGCCTTCACTATCACATCCACGTGATACTCCTGAGTGTCGGCGTTGACCTAGTGCTCGTGGTAGAGGAAGATGGGCGTGCGGCATACTTGGCACTTCTCGAGGCTATCACCCAAATTAGGGGAAAGCCCGTCTCCAGAAGCATCTCACGTACGGCGGCCATCTACAAGAAGGTTAGAAAGTTTTTTGGGGGGTGTAGAATCTCAGGTTAGGTTCTATGTGCACTAGTCGTCTCGGCTATCGTCCATTCTACCTAAGGCTTCCTATAGTCAGGATGGCTCTGATAACAGCTCTGTTCGGACCCCGACTTACGAGTCGAGATCGCCGAATGTACGTGCCCAGTGATCCCAGAGATCAATGCTCACCGAACACACAGACACTGGATACTAAGAGTCTTACATCCAAGTACCGAATTATTACATCACGTGACCGAATGGTCAAGTTCACAAGGTAGAGCCTATAAGCCCAAATCACACAGATACAACTAATAGCGGAAATCATAGGGCTAAGCGGGTGCCCACGCCATCTGCCAAGACCAACATGCATTCTGACTGAGAAGCGTCCTAGTTCGTAGGGGCATCTCCGAAGACTTACTCATCTCCAAACTCGGGTCCTTCCATGTCTGACCAATAATATAAACAGTGGCAAGCGAATGAGTACTTTCAAATGTACTCGCAAATAGCCCATGATATGCACAATGTAAGTGAAGGATAACAATAACATGCTTCTTTGGTGGATATCTCTTGGTGGTAAACAAACATGATCATAGGTATGCAACATAAATAAATTACTTTTGAAGAACAGGTTACAGATATCAATATATCTGTCGAGGGCTGAACCATCCGGGTTCACCTTATATGCCAAGTCACCAGACTTGGTCATATCATTACTTCGATAATAACACCATGTGACACATACGCACACACACTTGGTTTATGCGGAAACAACTGGACGTAGTTTAAGTAGGATTAGCCAACTGTCCTTGACCGTGGACACGGCTATTCGAATAGTCTTACACTCTGCGGAGGTAGTACGCTGGACCCACGAGATTTGGGAAACTTCCGTGTCATCCATGAATCGCGGTATATAACATACCCGAGGTAAGTACCCGATCAATGCCTTTCTTCTGACGATACTAGCCAAAGAGACCCACTCGATTGGTACCCAGTCCACATGTCGTATGTCTTACGAGCACCGACTCTGGACAGTATCAACCATGCGGGGACCAACGGTGTAACTAGAACACGTAAAAACAGCATAGTCGCCCTACCTGGCACGACCCCATCACGAGAGTGACCACACATCACTCTTGCCACTAGTAATGTCGCTCTTTGCTAGCACCGACCAGAGTATTCAACACAGCCCCGTCCCATAAGGGGTGACGTGGTCGTACACGTAAGGTTGGGACGGTCGACACATCACAAATCTAATCCCATTTCCGAAACCATACTCACACAAATACCCGGTGCACCACATCACCAAAAGTGGCCACCTAACTCATCATCACCCTCGGGCATTAGTGGCACCCGATGGGGTTTTCATAAATCTTTGATTTATACCAACAACATGCTCATGCTAATATTATTCTAACTTTACTTGTCAACATGATACTAGCATGACCCTTATAGGTGGTAGGATGAAGCTCAATGCATGTGCTCCGCAGGAGCCATCGGTAACATCACTTCAATGATTTACCGGCACTTATGATCATATGCAACGAAAATATTTGCTACACTAACATGCATCATAACATATGCTCAGACATGGTCAAAGGGCTGCTTGCCTTGGTCACCTAGGTATCCGAGGTCTTCGAGGTCTTCCGCTCCGATTCCCTTGTCACACGGATTTTCTATCATCGTCAAAAGATAAAATAAGAAATAGCTCAGTCCAAAACAGATCACAAAGTCATTTGAATAATGTTAGTTATTTATAATAAATCTAGGTTGTTATTTTAAAAATATTTGCCTCAGATTCCAATGAAGGAATATTTTTAAAATCAACCAAACAGAAGCAAAACTATTCCAATTTATTCCATTTTATTATTATAAAATAGAGTAGTTGTTGCAAAAATTCAACCAACGGTTCTATTAAATACTACATATTTTTAGAAGAATAACAGTGGAAAATTTATATTTTTAGACTGGTTAAATCTTTTTTTTTAAATCTTTGAAAATCTAGTTTTTAAAATAAAGAAAAAGGGGCTACAGCCCCTAGCCTGGCTTGGCCTTGGACTGGGCCAGCCCAAAGGCCAGCTAGCTAGCCTGCCCATGCGCGCGCACCGTCAGGTTTGAACCTGACGCGCGGGCCCCTGCAGTCAGCGGTTGAGGGCAACGAGGGAGAGAGAGATGTGCCAACGATAGGTGGGGCACACATGTCGGGGTCGTCTCCTACCTCTGGCCAGAGAGGAGGAGGAGGACGCCGGCGTGGCTACCGACATCCTCGGGCCCCAACAAAGACGGGAATGGGTCCGGCTCGTCGTCGCCTACCTGTTGGTGGTCGGAACAATGACGGAGAGGCTCGGGTTCACCGGTGATGAGGAGGCCGCGGCGAAGGAGTTTCGGGCGAAGGTCGAGGGGGTAGCTAGGGGCACGGATTAGCTTGGGAAAGTTGTGGGAATGCTCCCTGAGGTCAAGGGGAGTGGTTTGGTGGGCAGAGGGACGCAGGAGCTGTCGTGTAGCAGGACATCGATCGGATCTCCGAGGCGGAGGGGCCTCGGTCGATCTCGAGCACCAGGGCTCTGCTGGCTTGCTGAGGTGGCAAGGGAGGTGCTAAAGGTTGTTGCGTTGTTGTCTAAAGGGTGTTGGAGCGAGGGAGAAGGCTATTTATAGGCCCACGATGGTGAGCCGACTCGGGAGCGTCGGTGACTCACCGTGGCGCGCATGGGGGTGCAGAGAGGTGGTGGGGTCGAAATCACAGTCCGGTGACATGGTTTTGGACTGTCGGAACCTACTGTGAGGAAGGGAGAGAGAGGGGAGTCGAGCATCAGTGGCCGCGCAACTTGGGCCGGTAATGGTGCGCGAGGGCATGCGTCGCACAAGCTCTAGCGTGGGAGAAGAGGGGCCCTGATGGTCGCGTGATGCAGAGGGGTTGTCGGGGAAGAAGTTGGACACCTCGGGGGAGGCTGGAACTGGCCGAGAGCATCGCCCCCACCTTGGAGTTCTCTGTAGTGCACCCAGAGCGTAGTTTTGGCATGCCACGGCATGCTGGTGCGCTCTGAGGTGCTTTGGACGTGTCTAGCATGTCATGGGCACTAGCTTGGAGGAGGCTAGCCGTTGTAGTCCCATGGGAGCTTCAGTTGGTCAAGGGAGACAAGAGAAACAGGTGCTGTCAGCTTTCAGCAGAACCTTAGAATGTACATTTTGGCATTTCTACTTTGAACCAGAGAGGGGCCAGTTTACTGGGGCCTTGCATTGATACTGGGCACCTAAGCTGAGAGTTTGGGGCGAAGTGGTTGGGTTTACCTAAGGTTAGAGGGGCTTTTACCCATCTGTCAGAAGGTGCTCGATAGTGGTTTGGGCTGGTCGAACCCACCATTGGTTCTGCAACTTAACAGGATTGGGTTTGGCTAAAACATGGGGTTTCACCAAGTTTGAGCTCCATTGGACAAGTTTAGCTTTGTACACTTGAAAACTACACCATTTGACCAGATATGTTCCTTCCAAAGAGAGTGTGGGCAAACTAAGTCCCACGAATCCCATTTTTGATGTGGAACCCTCATTTGAGGTATTAGGCACTCCTGCAAAGTTTCAACATCATTGGACAAACTTTGCTATGTAGAGTTGCTCTAACTTCAATCTGGACAAAGGGTGGTTTGCATTTATTTGGGGTCCTTAATCACCTTGGATCCTGGTGAAACTTTATGTGGACACCAAATATTACTTAGTGATACCAGTGGAATTTTCTAGGAATTTATTGGGAATATTTCCTTTGGAAATATTTCAAAAGGTCAAAACAGACATAAATGGTTTGAGGGTTTTACTCAAATAATAATAATATAATTAGGGGTTAAAAATCTTATGTATGGAAATATATGTCCTTCTGATCATCTCCAAATTTAATCAGATTTTTCTAAGGCAGAAAATTATTTTTCCATATAGGAATACCATTTCTCGCCTCAGAAATGGACATGCAATTAAATTAGAAAAATAATTCATAAAATAGTTATTTTGGGTTTTGGAGTACCACAATAGTACTAGAATCAAATCACCAACTTTGGGGTAGGAACGCTCCTTGCCATCAAGGGCATGTAGTGTAACTCAAAGTAGTGTTTTACCTTAATCAGAAATCAGAAAAGGTTTTGGAAACAATTCAATCTTGAGAAATGTGGTTTTTATCATGACATGATCAAGCACACAAACATACAATGACAATCATGGCACTCACCACATTAGTTTTGAAAAAGTTTTAATAAGCTCAGATTTTTGCATTACAGAAAAAGATGGAAGTGAAAACAGGGTGTGACACTCGTCTACGGAGCCGAGGCGGTCCTTCCCCACGAGATCAGGCACCGGTCCCCGCGGGTCATGGCGTTCGATGAGGAGCGTTAGGAGGCTACGCGGGGGATAGACCTTGTGCTTGGAGAGGAAGCGCGCCGCCGGGCCTCACTCTGAGACGCGAGGTACCAGCAGGCATTACGGCGCTATCACTACCCCAACATCCGCTCCAGGACCCTTCAAGTCGGCGACCTTGTCCTGAGGCGGGTTCAATCCAGGGAGGCCTTGCATAAGCTCTCGCCCATGTGGGAGGGCCCCTTCAAGGTCGTCCATGTCTCCAGGCCTGGCGCCGTGCGCCTAGAGACTCAAGACGGAGTTCCCATCCAGAATGCCTAGAACATCCAACATCTCCGGAAGTTCTACCTGTAACACCTCTGCACCCCCTCTGCATCATCCTTCAATTCTTCTGGAACCTACTTTATCTGGTGACACTCTCACGTAACAACGAGCTGCGACTGTATATGCCCGGGGTCCCCCGAGGACGTGGAGGGGCCCCTATGCTGCGCACTGGGGGAAGACCGTGACACTCTGCGTCACTCTCGAATAAGAAGAAGTCAACAGAGTTTACCAATGACCCAAAAGGAATCAGGCGCCTATGCCTCAGGGGTAGGGACACTCGTGAGGCCAAAGCATCCTCGCGACCTCCCAGCTACCCCCCTGACACTCTCACGTAATAACGAGCTGCGAATGTATAAGCCCGGGGACCCCAGGGACGTGCGGGGTCCCTCCCACGCCTAGTGGAAGCCGTATGCTCCGCGCTAGGGGGAGACAGAGGCGAAGAATAGATAAGGCGTCTGACGCGGATTTCATTTGCTTTTTTGGATTGGATTTGCTGATATTTACGAATTCAAACTCGGGGCTTTTCCAAATGATATCTTTACTAAAACTTGTTTTCTTGGTTGTTCTTCATAGCGCACTCTCTTCCTCTGAGTTGAGCATTCGCCTGCGCCCTGCACGTACCCCGCGAACAAGGGCTGGGGGCACGGTGCCGACACCTCGGTAAGGCCTTGGTGCCTGGACCCTCGCGTGGCACTCACAAACGAGTCTGCAGACTCATGCCATCTGATACTCGCTTAAGAGTCCCATTTATGGCTCGACGCGCCATCTTGGAGAGGGAACAAAATTTGGTATTTTCTGACGACACATGTTTCTCTTTGGACCACTTGAGCGTCTAAGGGGGCTCCTGATGTTGGACATACCGGTCACAAAGCCACTTGGACATACTGGTGTTGTCGAGGCACATTTGGTCGACATCGGGGGTGTCAGGGCCTTGCCCCATGAGGAACGACCTTGGTAATGGGTCGTGCCTCATGACGACTGGGAAATCTGCGGGACTGGGCCGTGTCAACGAAGAGCCGCTTGAGTGTATAAGGGGCCTCCTGAGCATCGCGCCTCAGGAGCCTTACTGGTCGCGAGGCCACTTGGCCACCCTGGTGCCGTCCAGGCACATTCGGTCGGTATCAGGGGCGCCAGGGCCCTACCCCGTGAGGAACGGCCTTGGTAACGGTTCGCACCCCACGACGGCAGGAAATGTGAGGGACTGGGGCCTGCTAACATAGAGCATCGACCCACTTCACCCGCAACGAGGAGAAGCCAACCGAGCAACAAGCCCCTCGAGCGCCATGACCACGCCTCACAACCAAACAGGTTCACTGCAAGCACACCAACCTAATTATCCAAACCGACCAAATGCAAGAGTACTAACAAAAGGGGCGGTCGCCCAAATCCATTACATGCCCGAAGGGCCCTTCCTTGTTTTCATGGATGCAGGATGAGAGATAAGAAGGAGACAACTGGTGATGGAGGTCCCAAGGGGGCTGCCACCGCATGCGTCTGACACCCGCGCACCGGCACTTGTTCGTGCCCTCCACCTCCTTCACGGGTGCCACATGAGCAGATGAGGGGCACCGTGCTTGGGGGCGTCCCCCCATGGTCCGGACGCGGCGACGAGGCGTCTCGTCGTAGCTGCTGTCACTCGGGCAACCTCCAGAACGGGTGTCGCTACTGCCGGAGGCGAGGTGTCCACCGCCGGAGGCGGGCTCATCTACAAGATCACCGTGGATAGTGTCCTCCGGGAAACAACCTAGACGCTCACCCTCATCCCCAAAGATCTTAACAAAGAGCATCGCCTCCCCGTTATACTTGAAGTGGAGGTAGCGCCTCCCCTTTAGGCCTCGAGCGCGGGCGAACGTCTGCCACCCACGGATCAGGTACACGTTGCCATGGGGGGTGACCTCGACCTCCACCAAGGATGCCCCACCACAACAGGTGTCGGCCTGCAACCACAGGCCTGGGAGCCCGCCGGTCGGCGAAGAAGTTTGGGAGGTGGAACCATGCGATTTCCAGCCTATCCACCCACATCACCAACTCCATCGCCGTGTTAGCTGAATGAAGCCGCAGGCGTGGCGGTCGGGTGGCCACCGCCGACCTCCCACCTCGGCCACTGCGGACACTCGCGCCAATCGACCCCCCACGATGTCGTCGATGGTGACTCCAGGGCGGGTGGAACCACGGCTGCGCCCACCGGAGACCCCTGTCGACACTGCCGCATACTTCCGAGGGCGGTCGTGGCCCCTCTTAGGTGGCGGGGCGGCGAAACCTTCCTCGGAAGCCTTCCCCTTCTCGGCAGCGGAATACTTCCTCACCGGCGCCATGCTGAGGGGGTGGAGGGCTCGAGGTGGAAGATGAAGAAGACGGAGGTAATGTGGACCTTATCACCCTCGCTAGGTCAAATACATGGTCGAGGGCAGACTGGCATCCCTCCGCGTTCCTGGGCCCATGCGTTTTATGAGGAATCGCGCCTCCGGGGCGTGCGTGGAGGTGACGTCCCCAAGGAGCAATGATGGCCGGCACAGCGGCCGGGTGTCGTGTCAGTTTGACCAAGCGTGTCTCCAAGCGCCTCGGGGACTGGGAGTGTTGCCACTTGGCTGCGCGGCGCACATGAAGCCTGGTCTGTAGACTTTTAGGGTCCGCGACGCTTCAGACTGCCCACAAGGGTTCGCCAAGAAGCCATCCCAGGCGCGCCTTGGGCCCGGGGGCTACTGTCGACATTGTGGGAATGGGGGTACCCAGACCTACCTGCTTGCGGCCCAAGGTTGGCCCACTTCATCGACCAAAAACCAACAGGCCCGACACAGCTCAAGGCAAAGCCCTCGCGAGGGGCCAAGCCTCGCGAGGAGGAACAACATCAAGACCGACAGGGGGCCTCCTCAGGACCCCTCCGGAGCGGCGGAAATTTCAAGGCGAGACCCGGACTCAGGAGTCGAGGATGAAGCAAGGGAAGTTGTCACACCCCAATATTTTAATAATATTTTTCCAAAATGAAATTTTGCCTAGAATAATTTTTTTGATAAAATAAATTGCTTCATGGCTTCTTTCAAAGCCTCTTTCTAAAAACTTTCATTTCAAGTGGCTTTTGACAAATATTTTCATGCTTGAGCCCTTAGTAGAGACCATCTAAATTATTTATTTGCTTAGAAGGGAATATTATTTTGCCTATGTCCATTTGATATTTGAATTTATGGACTTTTGGATAATGTTTG
Organism: Hordeum vulgare subsp. vulgare; assembly: GCF_904849725.1. Taxonomy (NCBI): domain Eukaryota; kingdom Viridiplantae; phylum Streptophyta; class Magnoliopsida; order Poales; family Poaceae; genus Hordeum; species Hordeum vulgare. The sequence continues at coordinate 196,283,569 of NC_058521.1, forward strand.
AAAACACTCCTTTTCCTTCCTAAAGAGGTTTGTCCCTAGGAAGATGTTTTTGAAAGTTTATGTTGGAACCTGATTACTTGCATTAAAACATTTCATTTCTTCTCGTAAATCCTTGGGATATTTATTTCTGATCTTTTTACCAGATTTCTTTTATTCAAAAACAGATTTATATTTTCTTTATAAGGCTGATTTGCACTGCAACCTTGTGATAAATTCTTCTAAAAAATCTATAAAAATTTGTAGGTGACCAGTGAGGTTTCTAGGTCACATTTATCCAAAAACCTAGTCAACTATTTGGAATATGTTAAGCACAATAACTACTTTTCTAAACTGGTCCATAATTGAGTTTGTACTACAACCCCTAGAAATATTCTTTCAAAAATTCCACAAAAATTAGGGGATATCAAGTATAGCATAAGGTTCAATTTTATGCAAAAATCCCACTATGTGCTATGAAAATTTGAGCAGTACAACCATTTTTCTGTTCAGGTCCAGTTTGGTGCTTTACACTGCAACCCTATTTTTCCTTGCTCTAATTGCTTTCAGAGTATGCATGCTTGTTTGCAACCCTATCAAAAACTTAACTCCAGGATTTGAGCCCCATTGGATGAAAATAGATGCATGAGATAATAGCCCCAAGATTTTGTCCAGTATTGTGTTTTTCAAAATGTTGCATTGGCTAGTTTTTACTTTTGCCAAACCAACCCTACCACCATTGCTAGCACTTAGAGAGACCCTGATCTGGTAATTTTGGCGGCCAGAAGAGCTACCTAGTTTTCCCTGGCATTTCATCAAACACCTTGCAGCATGACCATATTTGGCATGGGTCTATGTTTGCATTGTGGAGTAGCCCCTCCACTCAAGCCAGCATGTCCAGTAGCTATACCTGAGACCCCAGCCTAACCGTGTTAAATTAGAGCAGAAGTGGAGCCCTGTGGTGATGCCTGGCAATTCGTCGAACGGGTGATGTGCATGATCTGGACGTGGCCAGAGCACACGTTTTGCACGCGCGCGTGCCGCGTCCCCGCGTCCCCTCGTGCCCTTGCCCTCTGGACCATCTTCAAAGCCAAGACCAACCCCTCCCCGACAGTTAGTCGTCGTCCCTGTGCTCGAGTCGTGCATGGCAGGGCGATGGTCGTGGCCTCTTCTCTACCGCAGCAGAGAACGACACTGCCCAAGCTTCCTCCGAGCGCCAGTAAGCCACGATCCCTCTCCTGCCTCGCTTCCCCCCGCTACTGCTTGCTTCCCTGCTACCCCTGCTTCGCCCTGCCTCCGCTCCTGTGCACCTGAGCCCCTGCCAGTAGTTGCCACCGACGATCTTATCCGAAGCTCCATCGAAAAGACTCTAGCATGCTATAAAAGGAGCCCAGAGGCCTCCGAGATCCTCAGCAATCTCCCGAGCCCCGTAGCTTTCCCCCCCATCGCCCAATTTGGCTAGAGGAGCCTTGTGTGCACCTCTCTACCATCAGTGCCGCCATCCATCCCTAGGTTCGATTTTGATAGTCCCACGCCCCTCTCCTCCTCCAAGTGACCCTACTAGCCGAACCAGACCGCAAGGGACCCATCCCCACCGACGAGCTGAGCCGAGAGCCACCTGAGACCGAAGAAGCAAAGTGACAGAAGCTCCCTCGACCAGTGTTGAAGTGATGCTCGTCCTAGACCTCCGCAGCTGCCCCAACCTCCAAAAATGGATGCGGCGATCCTTCTCGAGCATGTGCATGGCCGGAACATGGCGGGAGATGCTCTGAGCCGCCCGTAATCATCGCCGGAGTGCGGCTCTGTTCCTGTCCCAGCACGCGCGAGAGGAAGGGGAAGAACCCAACAGGCGGGTCCCGCATGTCGGTGAGAGAGCCATAGCCCCTGAGTGGCACAACCCCCCTGGTGCCTTTTCTTTTAAGAAAATTGTATTCCCTCGCGGCTGTTGCAGTAATTGCGATTTCAGTGTTAGAAAGCGTAAAGTGCCCGAAATGTTTTCTTTAGATTGATTTTAAAAAAAGATTTGACCTGCAGGTTTGACTGGCTATATCTTTTTATAGGAAAGTCCAAATGGACTGATTCCTTTTCCTACCATTTTCTAATGACCTGCAGGTTTGACTGGCTATATTATGTTAAGATTTATTTCAAAATTTGCCAAACAACGTTTGTGTATTGTTTTGATTATGTGTGTTAATTCAAATATTTTCAAACTAGGATTTTCAAGGGTGGCTACCTACTCCAAGATGATGGGGTACACATCACCCTCCTAATACCCCTAAGGCAAGAATCTTGAATCCATATTTGCATGTGTTGAGTGATGATGGTGGTGGTGCTTATGTTGCATGATTCGAGGTTATGTTAATATTAGCATCACATGAAATAATACTTTGCATCCTTCATGCATGCTACTCACATTATAACAATGGTGAAATATGGTGCTGACATGTGTTGGTTATGAGAGGTCGTGGAATAACCTAGCCACACGGAACGTGATAGGTTATGGCCTGGTCATGACTCGAGCACGATGATGCCGGTAAAACTTGGTTAACTCCAGTATCGACCTAGATCGAGTCTTGTCCGTGTCATACTTCTTATCGTGCTACCACAGTTTCCTGGATTATGGATTCAGTAAAGTCAGTTGTAGACCTATTATCAGCCACAGACCAAGTAGAGGGGCCGGTATTAAGGTATCCATAGCCCTGGAATAAATCTAGTCATCCGGTCAGGGGGCATGGGTGTTTCCGGTCTAGGACAGGAAGGGAATGGCCCTTCCCAATGAGTGCGCCATATAAATTTTTGATCCCATGCTAGTCGAGGTCGGAGCCTCCCCGTCTTATGGTTTGGCCTTGACAGCGTAGTCCGGGTGAAGCCGGGATTCACAGAGGAAAATCGGTGTATGCTGATTCTGAGTGTCCGCTTCTAAAATGCCGTATGCGGAATTAGTCTTATCGACTATCAGAAACCGTGAGCTATGGGTAAAGAGTACACACTCTGCAGAGTCAAAACTATTCGAGTAGCCGTGTCCCCGGTCAAGGACGTTGTTTGACTAGTCAAGTGTCGGTCCTAGAGTCGGTCTTTGGAGTATAAACGGTGATAATAATAATGGTTGTGGTAAATCATATGATGATGTGGTGGACGATCATATTATGATTATTACTCTGGACTAACCCCTATGATTATGTTGTTGGATATCCCTGGGACGGTTCTACCTCCTGGATGTTCAATATTTATTACTGATTCATATAAGCCCTTTATGTGGTGTCGTTGAGACGGCCGACTGTGGCATGCTTATTATCATTTCTTATAAGCCTTTTATCTGGTGTCGCTCAGACGCCCAACTATGACATGTTTACTGTTTCATATAACCCTTTATGTGGTGTCGCTCAGACGCCCAACTGTGGCACGCATATTATTGCTTGTTTATCAATCTTTGGTGGAACATATCTTCTTGAATGCATCCATGAATTAAACTTTTATGACTAGATATTATTGTTGGTAGAATTTGCATGCATCTACCTGCTTAACATGTTTGTTTTCTTGATGTTTGCAAGTACATTCAAAGTACTCATTGGCTTGTCCCTAGCTACTGTCTTGGCGAGATTGCGTTTGGAGAGGAGCACAATGCTGTCAACCCCGGAACCCAGGAGTCAAGGATGGCAGCCCTGTGAGTTAGGAATTTATCCAGGTGAGCTCTTCCTATGGGAATGGAGTCCCATGGGCACTGGAGATCCCTCGAGTCGCTTCCACCGTCAACCTCAGACTTTCGTTCAACCGAGTAGACCTTCATGGTCATGAAACCCAGATTTTGTATTTTTGCTTGGATATTCTATATCAAGTGAGTGTCTACGAGCTAACAGCAATCCTGGGGCTGGTATACACAGAGACATGTTTTCTGGAAATTATTTTATGAAAAACACGTTGCTACAGAAGGACAGGTGATCCGCAGACAGCAGGACGGTGTAGTTCCCCCTTTTAGTTCAAAGGGGGCAAGGACGCACACATGTCTCAAGGGCATATCCCAACGGTTTCCATTCTGAAGCAACAAGGCCACCACCGCCCGCCAGCAGGACAGACGTCATCCCTGGACCCGTCCATGTTGCATTGACAACCATTTTCAGGCGAAGACTACTTTTGGACAAGGGAAGCATGTTCCCCTTCCCCCCTTTAAAACTAGCCGTTGTGGGATCCCTTCCCACCAAAACGATAAAGGAAGAGGACTGGGGCGCCACTATATATGGAGTGTAGGTTACTTCATAGAGAGGGTATCCATTCATTCACCGATTAGCACCACACAAAGGCCACACAGCCTCCGGAGGCCCTTGAACACCGTACTAGTTCATCCACCAACCTCCACGAGAGGCAATCCACCAAAGCAGGAGTAGGGTATTACGCTTCTCAGCGGCCCAAACCTGGGTAAACTGTCGTGTTCCGTGTCTTCCTCACCATCGAGTGACTTCTCTTCCATCCTATTGTGTAGCGAGTCAGGCGAACCAAAGCTGCTAAGTGGCCTCTGCACGAGCCCCCGAGTTCGAATCTTTAGGGTTTTGCGGAGCCCGAAATCGACAATGACTATGTCTGCATTTTGATGTTGCTAATCATACAAGTAATATCTAAACGTCCCGAGTCGACCGTAGATCGAGTTTTCTAAGTATGTCACCTTAACCCATCGTTCTACCACAGGTCTTCCTGAAAAGGAATATGGTTTCGTAGGAGGTAAACCTATCACCAGGAACACACCAAGTAGAGAGGTCGAGATGACGGTATCCATGGCACTGGAGTAAATTCAGTCATCCAGTCAGGGGGCGTGGGTGTTTCCGGTCTGGGAACGAGAGGGAAAGGCCTTTCCCTTGTAGCGCACGGTATAAATTTGATCCCATGATAGTCGAGGTTGGAGCCTCCCTGTCTTATGATTTTGCCATGGAAGCGTAGTCCTGTGAGTTAGGTCTTCGCGGTGGAAAAATCGGTGTGTGCTGGTTCTGAGTGTTTACTTCTGAAATACCATATGCGGGATTAGTCCGAATGACTATTGAAACCTGTGGGTTGTGGGTAAAGAGTACATCCTCACCAGAGTCAAAACTATTCGAGTAGTCGTGTCCATGGTCAAGGACGACTGGTTGACTAGTCAAGTGTCGGTTCGAGCCTCATGAATGTTGAATATCCCTGTGACCGGTCTACCTCCTGGATATTCTTATATGCCCTTTATGTGGTGTCGCGGAGACGCCTGAGTGCGGCATGTTTATTATTTCATATAATCCCTTTATGTGGTCTCGTGGAGACGCCCGACTGTGGCATGTTTATATTTCATATATGCCCTTTATGTGGTGTCACTGAGATGCCCAACTGCAGCATGTTTATTATTTCATATAAGCCCGTTATGTGGTGTCTCTCAGACGCCCGACTGAGGCATGATCATTATTATTTTATCCAAGCCCTGTATTTCGAGTTGCTCAGACGCGCGAGAAAGACATGCTTTATATTACATCCATTACCTTTACTCTTATTGATTGCTTATTAAATTCTCAGTATGATTAAATTTTTATTCCTAGTACTTGAGAAGTACTTCTAGGTTGAGGAAGTATTGTGGCATTATTATAAGTAACCCTGCCAAATTATGTTTGTTTTATGATGTTTGCGAGTACATTCAAACTACTCACTGGCTTGTCCCTGGCTATTGTCTTGGCTAGATTGCGTGCTTGGAGAGGAGGAACTTGGTGATAAACCCGGAACCTAGGCACCAAAGACAGCAGTCATGTGAGAGAGGAATTATCCAGGTCAGGTGAACCTATGGGAAATGGAGTCCCATAGACGCTCGAGACCACCGAACCGCTTCCTCCTTCAACCATTATAAACCTTTTGATGCACTATATGGACCACCTCGGTCTTGTACTTTGAGTTTTTATTTTTTGCTTGGACATATGTATCAAGGATTCATGCACCAGCTAATAGTATTCCTGGGTTTGGAATGCAGAAGGGCCATTTTGAAGGGAAATTAATATCCCCGAAAATCTGGTCCTGACAGATAGAGATAGAGAGAGAGAAATGGACATAGAGGTTGAGGGAGAGAGGAGTGAGGGAGGGGAGCGAGGTAGGGAGGTAGGGATGTAGGGAGGGGGGAGAGAGAGATAGATATATAGAAAGGGAGAGGGAGAGAGAGAGGGAGAGTGAGAGAGAGGACGGGAGAGAGAAAGTGAGAGGGAGAGGGGGGTGGAGAGAGGAGAGGGGGAGAGAGGGAGGGATGGGTAGGGAGGGAGGGAGGTAGGGAGAGATAGTGAGAGATAGAGATAGATTGATAGAGAGAGAGGGAAAGGATGAGAGGGCGAGAGATAGGGAGAGAGAGAGAGGGAGGCAGGGAGAGATATAGATAGAGAGAGAGAGAGGGAGATAGATAGAGAGAGGGAAAGAGCAAGAGGGCGAGAGACACAGAGAGAGAGAGGGAGGGAGAGAGATATAGATAGATAGAGAGAGGGAGAGAGACATGGTGAGATGGATAGAGAGAGGCAGAGGGGGAGGGAGAGATGAGAGAGGGAGATGGGTAGAGAGGGAGGGGAGGGAGGAAGGGAGGTAGGGAGAGAGAGAGGGAGAGATAGAGAAAGATAAATAGATAGATAGATATATAGATAGATAGATACATAGATAGATAGATAGATAGATAGATAAATAGATAGATAGATAGACAGAGAGAGGGAAATAGAGGGAGAGAGAGATTGAGGGAGAGAGGTGGAGGGAGAGAGAGGGAGGGAGGGAGAGAGGGAGATAGAAAGAGGAGAGGGGGAGGGTGAGGGTGGGAGGGGGAGAGAGGTAGGGAGGGAGGGAGATGGAGAGAGGGAGGGATAGAGGGAGAGATAGATAGATAGATAGATAGATCGATAGATAGATAGGTAGATAGATAGGTAGATAGATAGATAGAAAGATAGATAGAAAGATAGATAGATAGATAGATAGATAGATAGATAGATAGATAGATAGATAGATAGATAGATAGATAGATAGATAGAGAAAGAGGGAGAAAGAGGGGGAGGGAGTGAGGGAGAGAGGTCGAGAGAGAGGGGGAGGGAGAGAGGAGAGAGAAAGATGGGTGGGAGGGGAAGGGAGGGAAGGGAGGGAGGTAGACAGGTAAGGAGGGAGGGGAGAGAGAGAGAGGGAGGGAGAGAGGGGGAGGAAGAGAGAGATGGAGAGGGAGAGAGAGAGAGGGGAGGATGGAGAGAGACAGTGAGAGGGGGAGGGAGCGGGTAGGGATGGAGGTAGGGAGAGAGAGTGAGAGATAGAGATAGAGACATAGATAGAAATATAGATGGATAGAGAGGGGGGAGGGAGAGAGGGAGAGAGATGGAGAGAGCAAGGGAGAGAGAGGGAGAGAGAGGGAGGGAGAGAGGGTGGGAGAGAGAGCGAGGGATGGTGAGAGGGAGGGAGGGAGAGATGGAGAGAGAGGGAGATATGGAGAGAGAGATTAAGACAAGGAGGGATAGAGAAGAGAGGGAGAGCGGGCGGGAGGGGAGGGAGGGAGTGGTATGGAGGCAGGGATATCGAGAGAGAGAGAGAGAGATAGAGAGAGAGGGAGAGAGAGCATGGGGGAGAGAGGGACAGGGAGAGGGAGGCAGATTAATGGAGGGGGACAGGGAGGGAGGGAGAGAGCATGGGGAGAGAGGGACAGGGAGAGGGAGGCAGATTAATGGAGGGGGATAGGGAGGGAGGGAGAGAGAGAGAGGGAGGGATGTAGAGAAGGAGAGGGAGGGAGAGAGGGGGGGTATGGCGAGAGAGAGGGAGAGGGGGACGGAGAGAGGAGAGAGGGAGAGGTGGAGGGAGGGAGAGAGAGGGATGCAGGGAAAGAGGGAGGTAGAGAGAGATAGAGAGAGAGGGGGGAGAGACGGAGGGGGAGAGAGGGGGAGATAGAGGGAGGGAGAGAGGGAGGGATGGAGGCAGGGAGATAGAGGGAGAGAGAGAGGGAGAGGGGGAGTGAGGGAGGAGATAGTGAGAGGGGGAGGGAGGGGGAGGGAGGGAGTAATGGGGTTGGGAGGGAGGGAGAGATAGAGAGAAATAGAGAGTGAGTGAGGGAGAGGGAGAGAGGGAGAGGCATAGAGAGATAGACAGAGAGAGGAGGGAGCAATAGAAAGAGGGAGAGAGGAGAGAGTGAGAGGGGGAGGGAGAGGTGGGGTAGGGTGGTAGGGTAGGAAGTAAGGTGAGAGAGATAGAGAGAGAAAGAGAAAGAGAGAGAGTGAGGGAGAGAGAGAGCAGGGTGAGAGAGGGAGGGGGACAAAGGGAGGGAGAGAAAGAGGGAGAGAGGGAGGAAAAGGGGGAGAGAGGAGAGAGGGACATGCCGAGGGAGGTGGAGGGATGGAGGTAGTGATGTAGGGAGAGAGTGAGAGGGAGGGGGATATAGAGATAGAGAGAGATAGATAGATAGATTGATAGATAGATTGATAGATAGAGATATAGAGGGAGAGAGAGAGGGAGATGGAGAGAGGTAGGGAGGGAGAGGGAGTGAGAGAGGGAGGGATGGAGAGAGATTCAGAGCGAGGGTGGGAGGGAGAGATGGATAGGGAGAGAGAGGGAGAGATCAAGAGAGATATGGAGATATGGAGAGAGATGGAGAAGGGGAGGTAGAGAGGAGAGGGGAGAGCAGGAGGGATGGTGAGGGAGGGGACGGAGGGTTTGAGAAAGAGAGAGGGTTAGATGGATATATAGAGAGAGAGGTAGAGAAAGAGAGAGAGAGAGGAGGAGGGAGAGAGAGGGAGAGAGAGATGGTGGGAGAGAGAAAGGAGGGAGGGAGAGAGGGATTGATGGAGGGAGAGAGAGGGGCAGAGAAAGATGGAGAGGGAGAGAAAGATGGAGAGGCAGAGATGGAGATAGAGAGGGAGAGAGGGAGGGAGGGTGAGGGAGGTAGTGAGGTGGGCTGGGAGGGGGAGAGAGAGGGAGATAGAGATATATAGAGAGGTAGATAGATAGATAGAGAGGGAGGGAGAGGGAGGGAGAGAGAGGGAGAGAGGGAGAGAGGGAGGGAGGGAGGGAGATATGGAGATGGAGAGAGAGAGGCAGAGGGGGAGGGAGAGAGGAGAGAGGGAGATTGGGAGCGAGGGGGAGGGGAGGGGGATGGAGGGGTGGGAGGGAGGTAGGGAGGGACAGAGGGAGAGATAGAGATAGATAGATAGATAGTGTCGGCGTTCTGGGGCTGGGGCTACCCAGACTTGCATGCCGGTGGCCCAGGGCTGGCCCACTTCAGCAAGCAAGAACAATCGGGCGCGTCACCACTCAAGGAAAGGTGGATAGTCCAAGGCGAGACCAGCCTCAAGAGTCAAGGGTGACACGGAGTAAGGACAGGAGAGCAACAGACATCAGGACGGAGTAGTTTGCCCTTTAGTGCAAAGGGGGCAACGATGAGCCTGGGTTCCTAAGGCATCTTCCAAAGGTTTCCTTTCTCGTGCAACAAGGCCATCATCGTCCGCTGATACGTCTCCAACGTATCTATAATTTTTGATGGTTCCATGCTATTATCTTGTCAACTTTGGATGTTTTATATGCATGAATATGCTATTTTATATCTTTTTTGGGACTAACCTATTAACTCAGTGCCAAGTGCCAGTTTATGTTTTTTTGTGTTTTTGACCCTTTTTCAGACGGAGTCCAAATGGAATGAAACTTTATGATGATTTTTTTGGACCAAAAGAGACCCCCGAAGCTTTGGAAGAAGGCCAGAAGAGCCACGAGGGAGTCACAAGCCCATGGGGCGCGACCTAACCCCATGGTTACACCGTGCAGGCTTGTGACTCCCTCGTGGGCCCAACTGACGCAATTCCACCGCCATAAATTCCTATAAATACGGAAACCTCCAGAAAGAAACCTAGATCGGGAGTTCTGCCGCCGCAAGCCTCTGTAGCCACCAAAAACCAATCGGGAGCCCGTTCCGGCACCCTGCCAGAGGGGGAATCCATCTCCGGTGGCCATCTTCATCATCCCGGCGATCTCCATGACGAGGAGGGCGTAGTTCTCCCTCGGGGCTGAGGGTATGTACGAGTAGCTATGTGTTTGATCTCTCTTTCTCGTGTTCTTGAGATGTCTTGATCTCGATGTACCGTGGGCTTTGCTACTATAGTTGGATCTTATGATGTTCTTCCCCCTCTCCCTTCTTGTAATAAATTGAGTTTCCCCTTTGAAGTTATCTTATCGGATTGAGTCTTTGAGAACACTTGATGTATGTCTTGCACGTGTCTATCTGCTGTGATCAACTTGCGGGTTTGTGACAACTGGGAACCTATGCATATGGGTTGTCACACGTGGATTCATGTGAGTACTCGATGTATGTTTTGGTGATCAACTTGCGGGTTCGTGACATTGGGAACCTATGCATAGGGGTTGGCACACGTTTTGACTCTTTGGTAGAAACTTTGGGGCACTCTTTGAAGTTCTATGTGTTGGTTGAATAGATGATTATGAGATTGTGTGATGCATATCGTATAATCATACCCACGGATACTTGAGGTGGCAATGGAGTATCTAGGTGACATTAGGGCCTTGGTTGATATGTATCTTAAGGTGTTATTCTAGTACGAACTCTATGATAGATCGATCATAAAGAATAATTTTGTGGTGGTTTCGTACCCGACAATAATCTCTTCGTTTGTTCTCTGCTATTAGTGACTTTGGAGTGACTCTTTGTTGCATGTTGAGGGCTAGTTATATGATCCAATTATGTTATCTTTGTTGAGAGAACTTCACTAGTGAAAGTATGAACCCTAGGCCTTTTTTCCACGCATTGCAATACCGTTCGTGCTTACTTTTGTTAATAGTTACCTTGCTATTCTTTGTAATTTCAGATTACAAAAACCTATATCTACCATCCTTATTGCACTTGTTTCACCATCTCTTCGCCGAACTAGTGCACCTATACAACTTACCATTGCATTGGGTGTGTTGGGGACACAAGAGACTCTTTGTTATTTGGTTGCAGGGTTGCTTGAGAGAGACCATCTTCATCCTACGCCTCCCGCGGATTGATAAACCTTAGGTCACCCACTTGAGAGAAAATTGCTACTGTCCTACAAACCTCTGCACTTGGAGGCCCAACAACGTCTACAAGGATAAGGTTGCGTAGTAGACATCAAGCATTTTTCTGGCGCCGTTGTCGGGGAGGCTAGGTAAGCGGCAGTAACATCCCGTGAACGAAGCATTTTTCTGGCGCCGTTGCCGGGGACGTTAGCTCTTGAAGGTATATCTTTAGATCCTGTAATTGGATCTTTTTGTTTCTTGTTCTTTTGCTAGAAAACTACAAAAAAATGGAATTGAGGATGCCTCATATGCTCCATCTTTTCAATGTCTTTCATGAGCATGATGGGAAGGAAAATTGTGCTCAAGTGCTGAAAGAACAATAACATAGAACACTTGGCATAGAATATGTGAATGATGAGCATGATTGCAATGTTCTTAGCATGAATTCTTTGAATACCCATGATGCTAATGATATGCAGAGCCACAAGCTTGGGGATGCTATATTTGATGAAGATGATCTTTTTAGTTCTTCCACTTTGAATGATCAAAATCATTTTGATGAAAGCATGCCCCCTATCTATGATGATTATTGTGAGGATACTTATGCTTTGAAGAAGAGGGATGATAAAACTTGTCATACTTTCGAAAACCCCTTTGCTAAACCTTGCTTTTTCATTGTGGACACAATTTGTAGTGCTCAAGTCTTTTACGATACTCCCACTACTATTCTTGAGAATTGATTTCCTTATGTGGAGAGTAGTAAAATTCATATGCTTCTAGATCATGAAAATAAAGCCTTAGGTGCTGGTTATATTGTTGAATTCATTCATGATGCTACTGAAAATTACTATGAGAGAGGATCATATGCTTCTACTTATTGGAATAGTATCAAGCTTCCTCTCCATGTGTTGAAATTTTTGAAGCTATGCTTGTTTTGCCTTCCTATGCTAGTTGATTCTTGTTCCAATAAATTGTTTGATCACAAAATCCCTATGCATAGGAAGTTTGTTAGACTAAAATGTGCTAGCCATATGCTCCATGATGTTCTCGTTGTGTTTCATTCCTTACCTTTTATGTGAGCATCATTGAAATCAATGCCTAGCTAAGGGCGTTAAACGATAGCGCTTGTTGGGAGGCAACCCAATGAATTTATTTTTGCTTTTTTTCTTTATGTTTTGCTTTTTCCACACAATCATAATTCTGTTATGATTGTGTTTTGTGTGTTTTAATTAGTGTTAGTGCCAAGTAAAACCTTTATGATAGCTTGGGTGATAATTGTTTGATCATGCTGGAAAAAGACAGAAACTTTCTGCTCACGAAATTATTTTTCATTTCTATTCAGAAAGAGCTTTTGAGTTGATTCTTTTTGCTTCTCATTTATATGCTTTTTTCCCAGGACTTTGTAATTTTTCAGATTTGTTTAGGTACCAGAAGTATACGAAGTATACAGATTGCTACAGACTGGTCTTTATTTGACAGATTCTGTTTTTTGTTGAGTTGGTTGCTTGTTTTGATGAAACTATGGTTAATATCGGGGGGTACTAGCCATTGAAAAGTGATAATTCAGTAGCCCATCATCAATATAGATAGAATTAAAGTTTGCTACAGTACCAAAAGAAGTGGTAGTTTGCTACAGTACCAAAAGAGAGAGGGAGAGAGAGGGAGGCAGGGAGAGGGGAAGGGGGAGATATAGAGAAAAGGAGAGGGAGGGTGGGAGAGGTGGTGAGGGAGTGAAAAGGGAGAGTGAGAGAGAGGGAGAGGAGAGGGAGAGAGTGTTGAAGAGAGAGGGGGAGAGATAGAGGAGAGGGAGAGAGGGAAGGAGGGACAGAGAGAGGGAGGTTATTATGCGGAGAGAGAGGGAGGAAGGGAGTGAGAGGGAGGGAGAGGGAGGTTGAGATGGGGGAGAGATAGTGAGAGAGAGAGAGAGGGATGGAAAGTGATGAAGGGAGAGAGAGCGAGAGAGAGTGAGTGAGGAAGATAGAGCGAGAGAGAGAGGGAGGAAGAGAGAGCGAACGAGAGAGAGGTATGGAGAGAGGGAGAGGGAGATAGAGATAGAGAGAGAGGCAGAGGGACAGGGAGAGAGATAGAGGGAGAGACTAAGAGGGATGGTGAGAGGGATAGGGAGAGAGAGGGAGATAGAGAGAGGGAGAGAGAGACAGGGGTAGCGAGAGGGGGAGAGAAAGAGATAGAGGTAGAGGGAGAGGCATAGAGGAGAAGGAGACTGGGACACGGAGGGGAGAGGGGGGAGAGAGGGGAGAGGGAGGTAGGGAGGGACAAAGGGAGATATAAGGACTGGGAGAGAGATAGAGGACAGGGCGAGGGAGAGAGGGAGAGAGAGAGGATAGAGGGAGAGTGCGAGGGATGGGGAGGGAGGTAGGGAGAGAGAGGAAGAGATAGAGATAGAGATGGATAGAATGATAGATTGATAGATGGAGATAGAGGGGGAGAGAGAGTGAGAGAGAGAGAGAGAGGGAGGGAGGGACGGAGAGAGAGAGGGAGGGAGAGGGAGGGAGAGAGATAGAGGAGAAGGAGAGTGAGGGTGGGAGGGTGGGAGAGGGAGGGGAGAGGGAGGGAAAGGCAGAGGGGGATAGAGAGAGAGAATTGGAGGGAGGGTGAGAGAGATAGAGGAGAGGGAGAGGGAGAGAGGGGAGGAGGGAGAGAGAGAGGGGGGTTGAGATGGGGGAGAGAGAGTGAGAGGGAGAGAGGGGAGAGTGATGGTGGGAGAGAGAGTGCGAGAGAGGGAGGGAGGGAGAGAGAGGGAGGGAGAGAGAACGAGCAAGGGAGAGATATGGAGAGAGGGAGAGGGAGAGAGAGAAGGAGAGAGGCAAAGAGATAAATGGAGAGGGAGAGAGTGAGGGAGAGGGCGGGGAGAAGGAGTGGGAGAGGTAGAGATAGAAGGAGAAGGAGAGGGAGAAAGAGGGAGAGGGAGAGGGAGATAGTGGGAGAGGGAGAGGGAGACAGAGGGAGAGGGAGAGAGAGAGAGGGGAGAGAGGAGAGAGATCAAGCACGCGCGCGCGTGAGAGAGAGAGAGAGAGAGAGGGGAGAGAGGAGAGAGATCGAGCACGCGCGCGCGTGAGAGAGAGAGAGAGAGAAAGAGAGGGAGAGATAGAGGATATATAGAGGGAGAGTGGGAGGGGGTGGAGGTAGAGAGTGAGAGAGGGACAGAGAGAGGGAGGGAGAGGGAGGGAGAGAGAGGGGAAGAGAGAGAGATAGGGAGAGGAAGAGGAAGAGGGATAAGGAGAGCGATAGGGAGAGGGAGAGGGAAAGAGATAGAGGGATAGGGAGAGAGAGAGGGAGGGGGGGAGAGAGAGGGAGGGAGGGAGAGAGAAGGAGAGTGATAGGGAGAGGGAGAGGGGGAGAGAAAGGGAGAGAGATAGAGTGAGAGGGAGTGAGGGAGGGGTGAGGGAGATAGATAGATAGATAGATAGATAGATAGATAGATAGATAGATAGATAAGTAGATAGATAGATAGATAGAGAGAGAGAGGGAGAGAGGGAGAGGGAGAGGGAGAGGGAGGGAGAGAGAGAAAGGGAGAGAGAGGGGGAGAGAGAGGGTGAGGGAGAGAGGAGTGAGGGAGAGGGGGAGGGAGTGGAGGGAGGTATGGAGGTAGGTATATAGAGAGGGAGAGGGGGAGAAGGGGATAGAGAGGGAGAGAGAGGGAAGGAGAGAGAGGGAGGGAGGGAGAGATGGAGAGGGAGAGAGAGGGAGAGATGGAGAGAGAGGGAGAGGGGGATAGAGGGAGGAGAGAGGGAGAGGGGATGGAGGGGAGGTAGGGAGGGAGGTAGGGAGAGATAGCGAGAGATAGATAGATAAATAGATAGATGGATGGATAGAGAGAGATGAATAGAGGGGGGGAGGGGGAGGGAGAGAGGGAGAGGGAGATAGAGGGAGGGAGGGAGGGAGAGATGGAGAGGGATAGAGGGGGAAAGAGGGAGAGAGTGAGGGAGGGAGAGAGAGAGAGAGAGGGAGAGAGAGGAAGGAAGGGTGAGACGGAGGGAGGGAGGGAGAGGGAGGGAGAGAGGGAGAGAGAGGGAGAGATGGAGAGAGAGAGGGAGACGGGGAGGGAGAGAGGACAGAGAGAGGGAGAGGGAGAGGGAGCAGGGGATGGGGAGAGGAGAGAGGTAGAGAGAGAGGGAAGTAGAGGGACAGGGAGAGAGAGAGAGAGCGGGCGGGGGAGTGAGAGGGAGGGAGGGAGGGAGAGAGGGAGAGAGGGAGAGAGACAGAGACAGAGAGGGAGGGATGGAGAGAGGGAGAGGGAGGGAGAGAGAGAGGGATATGGGGACGGGTAGAGGAGAGAGGGAGAGGTGGAGGGAGGGGAAGGAATGAGCGAGGGAGGGAGAGAGAGAGAGGGATGATGTGGTGACCCCAACTAGCAAGTCGAGTTCGCCGTGCCGAGTGACCGCAAGGATCAATGTTCACTGAACACAGATACTGAATAATAGAGTCTTACATCCAAGTATCGAAATTATTACATCAAACGACTAGAAGTTCGGGTTCAAGAGCGAGGCCTAAGGCCAAATTAAACAGATACATCGAGTAGCGGAAACTCGTAAGGGCTAAGCAGTGCCCATGCCATCAAGCCTACACCGACAGGCATTTTGACTTGGAAGCGTCCTAGATCGCAGGTTCGTCTCCGACGGCGTATTCATCGCCAAACTCCGGTCCTTCCATGTCTGGTCAATAATATTACCAGTGGCAAGCCAATGAGTACTTTGAATGTACAAGCAAACAGCCCATGAAATGAATGTGTAGTAAGGAATAATTGTAATATGTATCTTTAGTGGAATGCAATGTGGGCCATGATCAGGTATATGCAACAAGTTAAAGAATTACTTTTTAAGAACATGTTACAGATACCAACATATCTGACAAGGGTTGAACACACTGGGTTCACCCTATATGCCAAGTCATCAGACGGTCGACACATCATAAATCTAATCCCATTTCCGAAACCATACTCACACAAAATCACTGGTGCATCACTTCACCAAAAGTGATCACCAACTCATCATCACCCTCGGGCAATAGTGGCACCCGACGGGGTTTTCATAAACTCTTTATTTAACTCAACATCCTGCTTGTGATAATATGCTCTATCTTTACTTGTCAATATGGTAATAACACGACCCTCACAGGGTAGGGTCAAGCTCAATGCAATGATCTTGTAGCTTTACTAATCAACATGACAGTAGCATGATCCTCATAGACAGTAGGGTCAGCTCATCATGTTTGTGCTCTGAGGAGCCATGTGAATATCATTATCAACATGCAAGTGCTTCGAAGAAGCCTCCGGTACCATCACATCAATGATGAACCGGCACTGTGTTCACATGCAACGGGAAAAGTACTTGCTATCTAGCATGCATCATTTCATATGCTCAAGTCATGGTCAAAGGGCTGCTTGCCTTGGTCAGCTAGGTATCCGGGGTCTTCGAGGACTTCCACTCCAGATCCTCCGTCACTCGGTAACTCTACCGTCGAGAAAGGAATAAATAAATACTAGCTCTCACTAAAACAGATCACAAAGTGCCTTTAAAAATGTTGCAAGGCTTGAATAAATTCAGTTTATTATTCTGGAAAATGTTACCTATAGATTTATTAGCTAGGCATATTTATTTAAAAGCAGACAGAAGTAAATAAGTGCTTTTTAATATCATTTTATTATATCAAAATAGTTTCTGTTTTTGATAAATGTCAACTAATATAGAATCAAATACTACTCATTTTTGGAAAATTACTGGTGGAAGAATCATATTTTTCTACTGCCTAAATCTTTTTATAAAAATCATTTAAGTTACTGGATTAAAACAAAAGAAAAAGGCCAGGGGAACAGATCCAGTCGGCCCAGCCAGCAGGCCTGGCCACCAGGCGCGTGCGGGCCAGGTTCAAACCTGACCTGCGGGCCCCTGGGGTCAGCGTCAGCGGCTGCGCGCGCTGGTTGCCCCAGGACACCGACAGGTGGGCTCCATCTGTCGGGTCCTTCTCCTACCTCCAGCCAGAGTGGTGGAGATGGACACCGGCGAGGCTGCCGTTGTCCTCAGGACGATCTAGGAACGGGATCGGGTCCCTCGTGCCTCCGCCTACCTGTTCGTTGTTGGGACGTCACCGGAGGTGGTCTGGGTCACCGGCGACGAGGTGCCCGTGGCGGAAGGGTCTCGGGTTAGTGTTGAACTAGGGGCTAGGGGCACGGATTCACTCGGGAAGTTAGGGGAAATGTTCCTGGTGTCAAGGGGAGTGTAATGGGAGGTCGGGCAGCGCAGGAGCCGACGTGTAGCCGGAGATCGACCGGAGCTCCGAGGCGGAGGGGCCTCGGTCAATCTCGAGCACCGGGGCTCTGCGAGCTCGACTAGGTGGCTATGGAGTGTCTATTGGTCATGGTGAAGCTGCTTGGAGGGTGTTGGGGTGCCGGGGGGACCTATTGATAGGCCAAGGACGGTGACCCGACTCGGGTGCGTCGGTGACTCACCGTGGCGTGCGTGCGAGCACAGTGAGGTGCTGGCCGCGAAACCACGGGTTCGAGACGTGGTTTAGGACCTCCTGGTGCAATGGCCACAGAGGGAAAGCAAGTGGGGTCGAGCCGGAGCGACCGTGCATGCTCGGCCGCGTCGGGCACGCACGGGCACGCGTCGCCTGAGTTCTTGCGCGAGGGGGAGAGGGTCCCTGGGGTAGCTTTGCACTGAATGGTTGTCGGGGGAGTGTTTGGACATAACTGGGGAGGTTGGGACCAACCGGAGCGTCGTCCCCGTGCTGGTGGCTCTCTGCAGGGCGCCCAGAGCGCAGTTTTGGCATGCCACGACATGCTGGCTTACTCTGGGGCACTTGGGACGTGTCCTCCATGTCCTGAGTGTTTCTGGGAGTGAGCCTAGCCGTTGTGGCTTAGTGGGAGCTCGATCTGGTCAAGGGAGCAAGGAACACTAGTGTTGCCAGTACTGCCCTGCGGCTTAAATTGGAGTTCTTGTCACTTGTGCTTGGAGTTGGGGAGGGGCTGATTGACTGGGTGCTCCGGGTGTTCTGGTGCTCTATCCCACCAAGTTTGGGGCCTTGACATTGGGTAAAACAGTGGCTAGGAGGGTTTTTACTTTCCTGTCAGTAGGTGTTCGACAGTGACTTGGGGTGCTTCCACCCCACCACTGGAAATGAAACTTAACAGGTTTGGTCTTGGGATAAAAACATGGGGTTCCACCAAATCTGAGCTCCATTGAACAAGTTTGGCTTTGTAAACTTGAAAATGTCTCAAAATGACCAGGACTGTCCTTTACAAAGGGAGTGTGGCCAAACAGAGTCTCACAAATCCCATCTTTGGTGTGGAGTCCTTATTTGGGGTGTCAAACACCTGTGCCAAGTTTCAGCTCCATTGGAGAAACTTTGCAATGTAGAGTTGTTCCAACTCTACTCTGGACAGAGAGGGTTTTGGTCTCATTAGGTGCACTTCCCCACCTTGGATCAAGGTGAGATTTAAGGTGAGCACCTAATATGGCTTGGGAGGGCTCCTAAAATTTTATGAGATTTTATTGAGATAATTTCCTCTGGAAACATATCAAAAAGCTAAAACAGACAGAAATGGTTTTCAGGGTTTTACTCAAATAATATTAATATAAAATAGGGTATAAAATCTTATATATGGAAAATATATGTCCTTCTGAGGTTCCATGAATTTACTCAGAATTTTCTAAGGCAGGAAAGCAATTTTCCTTGTGGGAATATCATTACTGGCCTTAGAAACAGACATAGTTATAAAATAGGAAAATAATATTTTAAATCACAAATTAGTGTTTTTAATGAATGAAAATAATATTTGTATTAGACCACCAACTTTGGTTGGAAGTGCCACTTGGCTTCATGAGCTAGTAGTGTATCCCAACATGATGAAGGTGATCATGATATAAAGGAAAAAGGGTTTTTGAAGAGAGCAAAGTAATAAGTTTTCATAGATTTGAGTCATCAAACAAAAAGCATACACTGAAACAAGGGTTCACATTGCACTTACAACATTATTTGAAAAAGTTTTAAAAAGCTCTGATTTTTGCAACATAAAATACTTGTGGTGAAAAACAGGGTGTGACAGACCTATCCCTCTTACAAGAATCTCGTCACCGAGATTCCTAACCTAAGCGCTAAATAGCTCGGGAAATTCTGATCGGAGATAGTCTTCACGTTCCCATGTGGCTTCTGCTTCGGTATGGTTGCTCCACTGAACCTTGAAAAACTTGATGGTGCGGCTTCTGGTACAACGTTCGGCTTCATCCAAAACGCGGATCGGTCTCTCGCGGTAGGTAAGATCTGGTTGAAGGTCAATAGCTTGATGATCAATGTCCTTGTAAAGATCGGGACGGTTCGACACTTGCAAACACTTCCGGAGCTGTGACACGTGGAACACGTTGTGCACACCCGAAAGCTCAGGAGGTAGCTCCAACTGATAAGCTACTTCCCCGCGCCTTGCCGTGATCTTGAAGGGTCCAACGAACCTTGGAGCTAGCTTCCCCTTGACGTGGAAACGCTTGGTCCCCTCGAGAGGCGTGACTCGTGAGTACACCTCGTCTCCGGGAACAAACTCCACATTTCTGCGGCGAGGGTCAGCGTAACTCTTCTGCCTTGACTTAGCTGCCTGCAAGTTCTCTCGGACAAGTTGAACCTTGTCCCTTGCTTCCTGCAGTGCTTCTGGTCCAAAGACTAGTCCTTCACCGGTTTCGGACCAATTGAGCGGGGTGCGGCACTTTTGCCCATATAACGCTTCGAATGGGGCCATTTGAAGACTGGACTGGTAGCTGTTGTTGTAAGAGAACTCAGCAAACGGCATGCAGTCTTCCCACTTGGCACCATGGGCCAAAACACAAGCACGGAGCATGTCCTCAAGTATCTGGTTTACCCTCTCCGTCTGTCCGCCCGTTTGCGGGTGGAAAGCCGTACTGAAGGAGAGTTTGGTTCCGAGAGCTTCTTGAAACTTCTTCCAGAATCTCGAAGTGAATTGCGTGCCACGGTCGGACACGATCTCTTTGGGAACTCCATGGAGACTCACCACTCGATGAATGTATAGACTGGCCAGCTGGCTGCCATCATAGGTGGTGTTGACGGGGATGAAATGGGCCACCTTGGTCAAATGATCGACTATGACCCAAATGGAGTTATGACCCTTATTCGACTTGGGTAACCCGGTGATGAAATCCATGCCGACTTTATCCCACTTCCATTCCGGCACTTGAAGAGGTTGTAGCAATCCAGCAGGTCGCTGGTGTTCAGCCTTGACTCGCTGACATACATCGCATTTAGCGACATAGGAGCCGATTTCCCTCTTCATGCCATGCCACCAGAATCGTTCTCGGATGTCTTGGTACATTTTGGTACCACCTGGATGGATAAAGTAGGGTGTGTCATGAGCCTCTTGCACGATCAAGTCCTTAAGTTCGGCCTTGTTAGCTACGCATAAGCGCTTCCCGTACCACAACACTCCTTGCTCATCAATCGAGAATCCTGGGGCTTTGCCTTCTCGCACCTTCCTCTTGAGGCCTTCGATACTCTTGTGCCCCTTCTGGGCTTCCTTGATGTCGTCTGCCAGAGTAGGCTTGGTTTCGAGGTTGGCCAGGTACCCTGGTTCGACTATGTCAAGCCCGAAGTCCTCCATCTCTTCATACAAGACGGGTAACCTTTCCTTTAGCGCGACGTTCAAGGAGCCTGCCTTCCGGCTCAAGGCATCGGCTACCACGTTCGCCTTGCCGGGATGGTACTGAATGCTGAGGTCATAATCCTTGATTAACTCAAGCCATCTCCGCTGTCTCATATTTAGCTCCCTTTGAGTGAAGATATATTTCAGACTTTTATGGTCTGTATATATCTCACATCGCTTTCCCAGAAGGTAATGTCGCCACGTCTTCAGAGCATGCACTACAACTGCTAGCTCGAGATCATGGGTGGCGTAGTTCTCCTCATGCGGTCGCAGTTGCCGTGACAAGTACGCCACGACCCTGCCATCTTGCATCAGGACTCCATCGAACCCGGTTCCAGAGGCATCACAATATATCACTAATTCCTTGCTGATGTCTCGGGTAGGCAACACCGGGGCGGTAGTTAGCCTCTTCTTCAACTCCTAGAAGCTTGCTTCACACGGCAGTGTCCACTCGAACTTCCGGCCCTTCCTCAAGAGCTGAGTCATAGGTCGGGCGATGCTGGAAAATCCTTCGACAAACTTGCGGTATTATCCCTCGAGCCCGACGAAACTCCTAACATCCTTCACGTCCTTTCGTGATTTCCAGTTGGTCACTGTAGTAATCTTGGACTGATCTACGACCAAACCGTGTGCCGTCAGGGTATGACCCAGAAATCCAACTTCGTTCTGAATTTGGCATAAAGTTGGTGCCCTCGAAGCTTCCCCAGAACTAGCCTCAGATGCTGCTCATGCTCCTCTTCGGACTTGGAGAAGATTAATATGTCATCGATGAACACGACGACAAACTTGTACAAATATTCCATGAAGACCTTGTTCAGGAGGTACATGAAGTAGGCTAGGGCATTAGTCAAACCGAAGGGCATGACAGTGCAATCATATAGACCGTATCGGGTCACGAATGTAGTCTTGGGTATGTCTTCGGGTCGGATCTTCAACTGGTAGTATCCTGATCGAAGATCGATCTTGGAAAATACCCTGGCCCCGTTTAACTGGTCAAACAGGTCTTCGATCTTGGGGAGCGGGTACTTGTTCTTAATTGTGACTTCATTAAGAGAACGGTAGTGGACGCAGAGTCGAATGGTACCATCCTTCTTTGAAACAAATAGAACAGGTGATCCCCAAGGTGACGGACTCGGACGGATGAACCCTTTCCTGAGTTGCTCATCCAGCTGTTTCTTCAGCTCTGCCAGCTCTTCAGAACCCATCCTGTAAGGCTTTTTATATATACGCCTTGATCCGGGCATGAGCTCAATGATGAACTCGATGTCTCGGTCAGGAGGCATTTCGGGTAGCTCGTCAGGAAAGACGTCCGGGTATTCACAGACTATAGGCACTTAATCAAGCTCTATCTCGGATAGACTGTTGACTCGAGATGCATGAACCGATACTGGCTCGGAGACAAACTTGACCTTGACCCCTTGGTTGCTTATCATGGTAATGGCCCTGTTGGCAAAGTCCAAAAGACTCTGGTGCTTGGCCAACCAATCCATGCCAAGGATTCCTTCTACACCTTGTGATTTAAGCACAATGAGGTCTGCCAAGAAACTCGTCCCATTGATAACTATCTCGACCCTTCTACACCCTAGGTTGGTCCTCAATACTGCTCCCGGGGTTTGAATTGCCATCTGCCCACGGAGTAAAGTGGGTTTTAAGGCGCACTTCTCCACAAACCCTTGAGTAACAAAAGAATGCGAGGCACCACAATCAAACAACATTGTTGCTGGAGTTGAGTTGACGAGGAACGTACCAAGAATGCAGTCTGGGTCTTCCTGTGCTTCTTGTGTAGTGATGTGATTGATACGGCCCCTGCCATTGAACTGTTGGTTGCGGGGGGGGGGGGGGGGGGGCTGGTTCCTTCCCGGTGCACCTTGACCGGGGTTGGGTGCATTGGGACGCGGTTCATCTGGCTTCTTGTTGGGACACTGCCTGGAATAGTGCCTAGTCTGACCATACCCAAAGCAGGTGACTTGCCCCGGAGGGTTGGTCTTGACTCCACCGTTATTCGGCAGGTTGACTGCTGGCTTGGCTTGCTGCTGAGGCAGGTAATTCTGGCGGAACACAGGATACTTGTACTGTTGCTGCTGAAAGTTGGGTCTTGCAGGTGCTGTCTGCCATGGTCTTGGTCTTGCGTTACCGGGTCCTCCATTGCCTATCATTTTGCGCTTGCGGGTGTCGTCCATCGCACGACGCTTGTCTTCCAGCATAAGCGCCTTGTTGACCGGCTCGCTGAAAGTCTAGCAGTCGCAAACCACCAGCTGGTATTGCAGGGACTGTTGTAACCCTTCCATGAAGCGTTCCACCTTAGCGGCCTCAGTGTTAACATCTTCAGGCGTGTACCTCGACAAGAGGTTAAACTTTTGCAGGTACTCCTTAACAGTTCCACTGCCCTGCCTCAAGGCTCGGAATTCCCGCTTCTTAATGGTCATCAGTCCAGGTGGAATGTGAGCCGCTCGAAATCCTTCCTTGAACATCTCCCAATTGATGACTTGCCCTGCCCGCATGATCTGGAATCCATCCCACCATGCCCTGGCGGTGCCTCCGAGACATTGAGAAGCATAAAGGACTTTCTCATGATCATCGGTGCACTTGACCAGCGCGAGGAGGTCTTCAATGGTGCGAATCCAGTCATCGGCGTCCAGGGGTTCAGTTCACTCCGTGAATATGGGAGGCGTAGTCCGCATGAACTCAGAAAGAGTAGAGTGACCACCGCCATTCCCATTCTGCGGCGGGTTGTCCACCAGAACTTGAGTTAGCTGTTGGATAGCGGCATTGCTGGCTTGACGCTCCTCCCGAAGAGCTTGAAGGAACTGAGCCATTGTCAAGTTCTCAGGAGGAGGTGGTGGCGGAAGGTCTCTAGGCTGCTCGTGGTGACCTCCAGCGTGAGCTTCTCCTTCGGTTCCCTGCAGCGTCCCTGAGGAGCCGGCGCCGGGGTTGCCGAAGGTGTTGTTGCGGGTTGCGTTCACCATCCTGTCATAGAAACAAACAGGTCAACATGCCACCTTGCTTGGGAATACAAGGATTCGTTCCTAGTAAGAGGGGGCCCAATACGTGCATGTGCCAAGTTTTCAAAACCAAGTTTTTGAGAAACTGGAAATTGCATTCATAACAACTAGGTGCTGTAGTCACTTACAGGCTGCCTACGGCAATAGGTGACTTACATCAAGCACACATACGCAAATTAGAAACGGATACACGGATACCCTATGCTCAGGGTACTCCTAATTGTCTATGCTAAAACCTACGCGGCGGACTGCTCTGTCTCAAAGGCGGACTCAAAAGGATCCTCATCTTCATCAACATCTTGTTCCTTTATAGGAGTGGAAGAAAGAATCCGCACATCACGGCGTCTCTTGGGTGAGGCGGTGAAGATCTCAGTGTAATCTTCTGCTGTCAGACGGCAACTCCGAAGAGGGACTGTCTGGATGGGTAACACACCACCCCTAGTGGCAATAGCTGCCCTCCCTTCAGGTGCGCCTGCCTTCTTTAATTTGCGGTTGTGCATCTTCTCAGTGTGGAGCAGGCCCTTGACTAGGTGCAGCTCTTGGCGAAGCTTGACGGATTCCTTAACCAGGAAGTGTGTCAAGGTGTCTGACGAGAGGCTGAAGTAGGTCTGAAATCTTAATGGCATTCCATCCTCCGCGGCTGGGGTGAGCGTCCAACTCCCATCCACTCCTTCCTTAACGAAAGGTCGGTGACGAGTGACAGGCTCATTAGCCATCTCAGGGAGGATGCTGCGGAGTTGCACGAGCACCTCTCATGCAGCCATCTCCACTGCCAACACCAGTTCTCCCATCTGTGGTCCTTCAAAGAACCAACTAGACGGGGAGTCATTAGACTTCACTATCACGTCCACGTGATATTCCTTGGTGTCGGCGTTGACCCAGTGCTCGTGGTAGAGGAAGATGGGCGTGCATCGTATGTGGCACTTCTCGAGACAATCCACCAGTAGTAGTGGAAAGCCGGTCTCCAGAAGCGTCTCAGGTACGACAGCCATCTACAAAGCATAGGAGAGAAGTCAGAAGGTTGTATGTGCAAAAGTCTTGTGCAAGGTTGGCGTTCTAACGTTCTCGGCTAACGTCCATGCTATCTAAGGCTTCCTGTAGTCAGGATGGCTCTGATACCAGTTCTATGGTGACCCCGACTAGCAAGTCGAGTTCGCCGTGCCTAGTGACCCCAAGGATCAATGTTCACAGAACACATATACTGAATGATAGAGTCTTACATCCAAGTACCGAAATTATTACATCAAACAACCAGAAGGTCGGGTTCAAGAGCGAGGCCTAAGGCCAAATTAAATAGATACATCGAGTAGCGGAAACTTGGAAGGGCTATGCGGTGCCCATGCCATCAAGCCTACACCGACACGCATTCTGACTTGGAAGCGTCCTAGATCGCAGGTTCGTCTCCGACGGCGTATTCATCGCCAAACTCCGGTCCTTCCATGTCTGGTCAATAATATAACCAGTGGCAAGCCAATGAGTACTTTGAATGTACTCGCAAACAGCCCATGAAATGAATGTGTAGTAAGGAATAAAAGTAATATGTATCTATAGTGGAATGCAATGTGGGACATGATCAGGTATATGCAACAAGTTAAAGAATTACTTTTTAAGAACAGGTTACAGATACCAACATATCTGACAAGGGTTGAACACACCCGGTTCACCCTATATGCCAAGTCATCGGACTTGTCATAACCTCAAGGTTTTAATAAGGGCTTAAACCATCCGGGTTTACCCTATATGCCAAGTCACCGAACTTGATCATATTATTGTGATTATCATAACAGCACCTTTTTAACACCACACACACACACTTGGTTTATGCGGAAACACTGGACGTAGTTTAAGTAGCACCACCCAACTGTCCTTGACCGTGGACACGGCTATTCGAATAGTTTGACACTCTGCAGAGGTAGTACGCTGGACCCACGAGAAACGGGAAACATCCGTGTCATCCACGACTCGCGGTATATCACATATACCCGAGGTAAGTACCCGATCATCATCTTTCCCGTGACGATACTAGACAAAGAGGTCCACTCGATTGGTACCTAGCCCACATGTTGTACGTCTTACGAGCACCGACTCTGGACCACATCAACCATGCAGGGACCAACGGTGTGCCTGGAACTCATAATAATGGTATAGTCATCCTAACTGGCACGACCCCATCACGAGAGTGACACCGATCACTCCCGCCACTAGTAATGTGGCTCTTTGCTAGTACCAACCAGAGTAATCAACAAATCCCCGTCCCATAAAGGGGTATCGTGGTCGTACTGGTAAGGTTGGGATGGTCGACATATCATAAATCTAATCCCATTTCCTGAACCATACTCACACAAAATCACCGGTGCATCACTTCACCAAAAGTGATCACCAACTCATCATCACCCTCGGGCAATACTGGCACCCGACGGGGTTTTCATAAACTCTTTATTTAACTCAACATCATGCTTGTGATAATATGCTCTATCTTTACTTGTCAATATGGTAATAACACGACCCTCACGGGGTAGGGTCAAGCTCAATGCAATGATCTTGTAACTTTACTAATCAACATGACAGTAGCATGATCCTCAACGACAGTAGGGTCAGATCATCACTTTTGTGCTCTGAGGAGCCATGTGAATATCATTATCAACATGCAAGTGCTTCGAAGAAGCCTCCGGTACCATCACATCAATGATGAACCGGCACTGTGTTCACATGCAACGGGAAAAGTACTTGCTATTCTAGCATGCATCATTTCATATGCTCAAGTCATGGTCAAAGGGCTTCTTGCCTTGGTCAGCTATGTATCCGGGGTCTTCGAGGTCTTCCGCTCCGGATTCTCCATCACTCGGTAACTCTACCGTCGAGAAAGGAATAAATAAATACTAGCTCTCACTAAAACAGATCACAAAGTGCCTTTAAAAATGTTGCAAGGCTTGAATAAATTCAGTTTATTGTTTTGGAAAATGATACCTATAGTTTTATTAGCTAGGCATATTTATTTAAAAGAAAACAGAAGTAAATAAGTGCTTTTTAATATCATTTTATTATATCAAAATAGTTTCTGTTTTTGATAAATGTCAACTAAAACAGAATCAAATACTACTCATTTTTGGAAAATTATTGGTGGAAGAATCATATTTTTCTACTAGCTAAATATTTTTATAAAAATCATTTAAGTTACTGGATTAAAACAAAAGAAAAAGGCCTGGGGAACAGATCCAGCCGGCCCAACCAGCAGGCCTAGCCACCAGGCGCGCGCGGGCCAGGTTCAAACCTGACCTGCGGGCCCTGGGCTCAGCGTCAGCGGCTGCGCGCGCTGGCTGCCCCAGGACACCGACAGGTGGGCTCCACCTGTCGGGTCCTTCTCCTACCTCCAGCCAGAGAGGTGGAGATGGACGCCGGCGAGGCTGCCGTTGTCCTTAGGCCGATCTAGGAACGGGAACGGGTCCCTCGTGCCTCCGCCTACCTGTTCGTGGTCGGGACATCACCGGAGGTGGTCTGGGTCGCCGGCGACATGGTGCCCGTGGCGGAAGGGTTTCGGGTTGGTGTTGAATTAGGGGCTAGGGGCACGGATTCGCTCGGGGAACTTAGGGAAATGTTCCTGGTTTCAAGGGGAGTGTAATGGGAGGTCGGGCAACGCAGGAGCCGACGTGTAGCCGGAGATCGACCGGAGCTCCGAGGCAGAGGGGCCTCGGTCGATCTCGAGCACCGAGGCTCTGCGAGCTCGACTAGGTGGCTAGGAAGTGTCTACTGGTCGTGCTGAAGCTGCTTGGAGGGTGCTGGGGTGCCGGGGGGACCTATTTATAGGCCAACGACGGTGACCCGACTCGGGTGCGCCGGTGACTCACCGTGGCGTGCGTGCGAGCACAGTGAGGTGCTGGCCGCGAAACCACAGGTTCGGGACGTGGTTTAGGACCTCCTGGTGCAATGGCCGCAGAGGGAAAGCAAGTGGGGTCGAGCCACAACGACCGAGCATGCTCGGCCGCATCGGGCGTGCATGGGCACGCGTCGCCTGAGCTCTTGCGCGAGGGGGAGAGGGTCCCTGGGGAAGCTTTGCACTGAATGGTTGTCGGGGGAGTGTTTGGACATAACTGGGGAGGTTGGGACCGACCGGAGCATCGTCCCCTTGCTGGTGGCTCTTGGCAGCGCGCCCAGAGCGCAGTTTTGGCATGCCACGGCATGCTGGCTCGCTCTGGGGCACTTGGGACGTGTCCTCCATGTCCTGAGTGTTGCTGGGAGTGAGCCAAGCCGTTGTGGCTTAGTGGGAGCTCGAGCTGGTCAAGGGAGCAAGGAACACTAGTGTTGCCAGTACTGCCCTGCGGCTTAAATTGGAGTTCTTGTCACTTGTGCTTGGAGTTGGTGAGGGGCTGATTGACTGTCTGCTCAGCGTGTTCTGGTGCTCTATCCCACCAAGTTTGGGGCCTTGACATTGGGTAAAACAGTGGCTAGGAGGGTTTTTACTTTCCTGTCAGTAGGTGTTCGACTGTGACTTGGGGTGCTTCCACCCCACCACTGGAAATGAAACTTAACAGGTTTGGTCTTGGGGTAAAAACATGGGGTTCCACGAAATCTGAGCTCCATTGAACAAGTTTGGCTTTGTAAACTTGAAAATGTCTCAAAATGACCAGTACTGTCCTTTACGAAGGGAGTGTGGCCAAACAGAGTCTCACAAATCCCATCTTTGGTGTGGAGTCCTTATTTGGGGTGTCAAACACCTGTGCAAAGTTTCAGCTCCATTGGAGAAACTTTGCAATGTAGAGTTGTTCCAACTCTACTCCGGACAGAGAGGGTTTTGGTCTCATTAGGTGCACTTCCCCACCTTGGATCAAGGTGAGATTTTAGGTGAGCACCTAATATGGCTTGGGAGGGCTCCTGAAATTTTATGGGATTTTATTGAGATAATTTCCTTTGGAAACATCTCAAAAAGCTAAAACAGACAGAAATGGTTTTCAGGGTTTTACTCAAAT